>NC_058081.1:204572650-204873807 GCF_014858855.1 Bufo gargarizans | reverse complement strand
AACTTGCCTAATAATTCTGCACTCCCTGTATTGTTTTACAGCGTCTGCTCATCTGCAGGCACTCGCATATAATGTTAGAGAGCGTCAGCTCACCAGCAGGCACTCGCATACAGAGAGTGCAGAATTATTAGGCAAATGAGTATTTTGACCACATCATCCTCTTTATGCATGTTGTCTTACTCCAAGCTGTATAGGCTCGAAAGCCTACTACCAATTAAGCATATTAGGTGATGTGCATCTCTGTAATGAGAAGGGGTGTGGTCTAATGACATCAAACACCCTATATCAGGTGTGCGTAATTATTAGGCAACTTCCTTTCCTTTGGCGAAATGGGTCAAAAGAAGGACTTGACAGGCTCAGAAAAGTCAAAAATAGTGAGATATCTTGCAGAGGGATGCAGCACTCTTAAAATTGCAAAGCTTCTGAAGCGTGATCATCGAACAATCAAGCGTTTCATTCAAAATAGTCAACAGGGTCGCAAGAAGCGTGTGGAAAAACCAAGGCGCAAAATAACTGCCCATGAACTGAGAAAAGTCAAGCGTGCAGCTGCCAAGATGCCACTTGCCACCAGTTTGGCCATATTTCAGAGCTGCAACATCACTGGAGTGCCCAAAAGCACAAGGTGTGCAATACTCAGAGACATGGCCAAGGTAAGAAAGGCTGAAAGACGACCACCACTGAACAAGACACACAAGCTGAAACGTCAAGACTGGGCCAAGAAATATCTCAAGACTGATTTTTCTAAGGTTTTATGGACTGATGAAATGAGAGTGAGTCTTGATGGGCCAGATGGCTGGATTGGTAAAGGGCAGAGAGCTCCAGTCCGACTCAGACGCCAGCAAGGTGGAGGTGGAGTACTGGTTTAGGCTGGTATCATCAAAGATGAGCTTGTGGGGCCTTTTTGGGTTGAGGATGGAGTCAAGCTCAACTCCCAGTCCTACTGCCAGTTTCTGGAAGACACCTTCTTCAAGCAGTGGTACAGGAAGAAGTCTGCATCCTTCAAGAAAAACATGATTTTCATGCAGGACAATGCTCCATCACACGCGTCCAAGAACTCCACAGCGTGGCTGGCAAGAAAGGGTATAAAAGAAGAAAATCTAATGACATGGCCTCCTTGTTCACCTGATCTGAACCCCATTGAGAACCTGTGGTCCATCATCAAATGTGAGATTTACAAGGAGGGAAAACAGTACACCTCTCTGAACAGTGTCTGGGAGGCTGTGGTTGCTGCTGCACGCAATGTTGTTGGTGAACAGATCAAAACACTGACAGAATCCATGGATGGCAGGCTTTTGAGTGTCCTTGCAAAGAAAGGTGGCTATATTGGTCACTGATTTGTTTTTGTTTTGTTTTTGAATGTCAGAAATGTATATTTGTGAATGTTGAGATGTTATATTGGTTTCACTGGTAAAAAAAAATAATTGAAATGGGTATATATTTGTTTTTTGTTAAGTTGCCTAATAATTATGCACAGTAATAGTCACCTGCACACACAGATATCCTCCTAAAATAGCTAAAACTAAAAACAAACTAAAAACTACTTCCAAAAATATTTAGCTTTGATATTAATGAGTTTTTTTGGGTTCATTGAGAACATGGTTGTTGTTCAATAATAAAATGAATCCTCAAAAATACAACTTGCCTAATAATTCTGCACTCCCTGTATAATGTTTTAGAGCGTCTGCTCATCTGCAGGCACTCACATACAGTACAGACCAAAAGTTTAGACACACCTTCTCATTCAAAGAGATACCCCTTCTCATTCAAGTTTTCTTTATTTTCATGACTATGAAATTGTAGATTCACACTGAAGGCATCAAGACTATGAATTAACAGATGTGGAATTATATACATAACAAAAAAGTGTGAAACAACTGAAAAAATGTCATATTCTAGGTACTTCAAAGTAGCCACCTTTTGCTTTGATTACTGCTTTGCACACTCTTGGCATTCTCTTCATGAGCTTCAAGAGGTAGTCACCTGAAATGGTTTTCACTTCACAGGTGTTCCCTGTCAGGTTTAATAAGTGGGATTTCTTGCCTTATAAATGGGGTTGGGACCATCAGTTGAGTTGTGGAGAAGTCAGGTGGATACACAGCTAATAGTCCTACTGAATAGACTGTTATAATTTGTATTATGGCAAGAAAAAAGCAGCTAAGTAAAGAAAAACTAGTGGCCATCATTACTTTAAGAAATGAAGGTCAGTCAGTCCAAAAAATTGGGAAAACTTTGAAAGTGTCCCCAAGTGCAGCCACAAAAACCATCAAACACTACAAAGAAACTGGCTCACATGCGGACCGCCCCAGGAAAGGAAGACCAAGAGTCACCTCTGCTGCGGAGGATAAGTTCATCCGAGTCACCAGCCTCAGAAATCGCAGGTTAACAGCAGCTCAGATTAGAGACCAGGTCAATGCCACACAGAGTTCAGACACATCTCTAGGACAACTATTAAGAGGAGACTGTGTGAATCAGGCATTCATGGTAGAATATCTGCTAGGAAACCACTGCTAAGGACAGGCAACAAGCAGAAGAGACTTGTTTGGGCTAAAGAACACAAGGAATGGACATTAGACCAGTGGAAATCTGTGCTTTGGTCTGATGAGTCCAAATTTGAGATCTTTGGTTACAACCACCGTGTCTTTGTGCGACGCAGAAAAGGTGAACGGATGGACTCTACATGCCTGGTTCCCACCGTGAAGCATGGAGGAGGAGGTGTGATGGTGTGGGGGTGCTTTGCTGGTGACACTGTTGGGGATTTATTCAAAATTGAAGGCATACTGAACCAGCATGGCTGCCACAGCATCTTGCAGCGGCATGCTATTCCATCCGGTTTGCGTTTAGTTGGACCATCATTTATTTTTCAACAGGACAATGACCCCAAACACACCTTCGGGCTGTGTAAGGGCTGTTTGACCATGAAGGAGAGTGATGGGGAGCTGCGTCAGATGACCTGGCCTCTACAGTCACCGGACCTGAACCCAATCGAGATGGTTTGGGGTGAGCTGGACTGCAGAGTGAAGGCAAAAGGGCCAACAAGTGCTAAGCATCTCTGGGAACTCCTTCAAGACTGTTGGAAGACCATTTGAGGTGACTACCTCTTGAAGCTCATCAAGAGAATGCCAAGAGTGTGCAAAGCAGTAATCAAAGCAAAAATGTGGCTACTTTGAAGAACCTAGAATATGATATATTTTCAGTTGTTTCACACTTTTTTGTTATGTATATAATTCCATATGTGTTAATTCATAGTTTTGATGCCTTCAGTGTGAATCTACAATTTTCATAGTCATTAAAATAAAGAAAACTCTTTGAATGAGAAGGTGTGTCCAAACTTTTGGTCTGTACTGTATAATGTTTGAGAGCGTCTGCTCATCTGCAGGCACTCGCATATAATGTTTTACAGTATCTGCTCATCTGCAGGCACTCGCACATAATGTTTGAGAGCGTCAGCTCACCAGCAGGCACTCGCATATAATGTTTTACAGCGTCTGCTCATCTGCATGCACTCGCATATAATGTTTTAGAGCATCTGCTCATCTGCAGGCACTCGCATATAATGTTTTAGAGCGTCAGCTCATCTGCAGGTACTCGCATATAATGTTTTAGAGCGTCAGCTCATCTGCAGGCACTCGCATATAATGTTTTAGAGCGTCTGCTCATTTGCAGGCACTCACATGTAATGATTTAGAACATCTGCTCATCTGCAGGCACTCGCATATAATGTTTTAGAGCCTCCTTTTTACCTCCTAAATTAATTTGTCAATGTTTATATTATCATGTATTTTATGTATTTATGGACACTAAGAGTGTTGTTAATTGACTGATATTGATCACCTTATTTATATGCTTTATGCACCCACTATGTGTATCACTGCTTGAGAAAGGTTCCAGTGTGTAAACCGAAACGTTGGTATTGGTGAGTAAATCTATACTTTTTTACTAAAAAGGAAGTGCCGTGGACATTTTTTGCTTTTATTTGCTGTGCTGCTCACATACATTTGGGACTTTCTATGTATATATATATATATATATATATATGTATGTTGTGGGGTTTCGCTCTGGTAGACAGGATTAGCGGACGTAGTATAGAGGCAACAACAAGTTCTTTGGATCAAACAGTTCAGTGTTTTATTCACACTTTAGGCAAGTGACAAAACAAGCAGTCAGAAACAAGCAAAAAGTCACCTTGCTGTGTTGGTGGCAATTCACACCACGCGGCAATTCTGCCTCAAAGAGTCATTGAGTATATTATAGTGCATTTGTATTGTGCTGCAGTTGTGTGCGGTTCTGCTGCGATACTGAAACTATACAGAGGGACAAACGCTATTGGAATAATTAATTGCAACTGGTGTGATATACCAGTTGCCCCCCCAAAAGACTGATTTAGGCAGCGGTGTGAGATACCTATAATATAATTTCCATATAGTGCATTTGTATTGTGCAACAGTTGTGTACGGTTCTGCTGAGATACCGCAGCAATACAGAGGGACAAACGACAGTGGAACAACTAGTTGCAACTGGTGTGATATACCTGTTGCCCCCCAAAAAGCTGATTAAGGGGTTTGATATACCTGCTTCCAGCACATAATCTTAAAGGGGTTCTTTATACCTGCTTCAACAAATACTGGTCTTCTATAGGGACTTAGTCACAGGGTCATTTTGAAAATGACAGGCAGAGGAAGAGGCAGGCCAGGCCAGAGCCTAAGTGGGAAGTTGGAGAAGGTGCGTGCGATTACGTCAAAAGACGCACCAGAGCTGGCTGAGTAGCTCACTCAGCCTTCTGCTTCTGCACCCTCCTCATCCTCTGTATCAGTACCCTCCTCACTCTCTGCTGTGTGCACCCCCAAAGACACCACCACCATCATAGACCCTCCACTCGAGTCAGAGGAATTATTTTCCCATCCATTCCCAGACCTTACCGATGCGCAGCCATTCTTGGCATGGGATGAGGAAGAGGAGGTAGCAACAGTCGCCACCCACCTGTTGCTGCCTACTTCGAGATCTCTAATGTCAGTGGTGGTGAAGGTGGCGATGATGACGTGTCAATGGATACGTGGGTGCCCACAAGAGAGGAAGAGGAGGGGAGTTCAGAGAGAGAGAGAGACTGAGCAGCAGATAGAAGGAGGAAAAGCAGGCAGAACTGGCAGTGCACAGGAGGCAAAAAGCAGACTGCAAATGTATAGTCATTAAAATAAAGAGCCTTCCACCATGCACGGTAACATCTGGCTCTCCCAGGATGCTGGCACATGGCTCCACAGTGTGGGCTTTTTTAACGTGTCAGCTGCTGACAATAGTGTTGCCATCTGCAGCCTGTGCTGCCAATGCATAAGGTGGGAAGCCTGTGCTGCCTGTGCTGCCCAACACTCACCTAGGGACGACCGCCTTAAGAAGGCACCTGGCCACCCATCAGCAAGCCCAGTGGGAGCAACACTGTCAGAACCCACAAAGCCACACTCCCGGTGCTCCATGTCTCTCAGCCCATTTGTCCTCCACTCCACCTTCCACCGTGCCGTCGTCGCGTTCATCTGGCAAAAGGCAGGCTTCCGTGTAACAAATGTTCGAACGTAAAAAGTTCATGACTCCGGATAACCCTCTTGCCCAATGGCTGACCGCCAGCTTATTGGAACTGCTAGCCTGCCAACTACTGCCATATAAACTGGTGGAATCGGAGGCCTCTCGAAAATTTGTGGCCATTGGCACACTGCAATGGAAGGTCCTTGGTCCGGAAGGAAATATTTCTCCCAGAAGAACATCCCAGAGCTATATGGCCATGTTCAGCAGCAAGTGAATGTATCTCTGGCACACAGTGTCGGTGCCAAGATACATATGACCACAGACACGTGGTCTAGCAAACACGGGCAGGGAAGGTACATAACTTTTACTGCCCACTGGGTGAACCTTCTGATGGCTGTCAAGCATGCAATCTATGGCACCTGTGTGGATTTGGTGTTACTGCCACGGATTTCTTGCAGGCCTGCCTCTTCTTCTCCTCCTCCTACTCCATCCTCAGTCTCCTCCACAGCTGACTCCTCCTTTTCCACTGCTACCGCCTCTTCAGTTGCACCCCCCAGCTCCCCAGAACCTATTCGACTTGCCAGGTGAGACATTGCCATGCTGTGCTGCGGCTGTTGTGCCTGGAAGTTAAGAGCCACACCGGTCCTGCACTGCTTTCAGCTTTGCGGTCACAGGCCAATCAGTGACTAACCACTCTCAATTTGACGGTTGGTAAAGTGTTGCGCCACAACAGTGCCAATCTGCTGAGCGCGCTGAAACAGGGCAAAATGACACACGTGCCATGCATGGCACACGTCCTGAACTTAGTCGTGCAGTGATTTGTTGCCAAATACCCTGAGGTCCAGGACATCTTTCAGCAGGCCAGGATTTCCCTGGCCATTTTAGAAGATCATACACGGCCATGGCTCACCTTGCTGACGGCGACACCACTTGCCCATCAGACGTCTGATTTGTAACTGCCCGACGCGCTGGAACTCCACCTTGTATATGTGTAACACCTCAGAGTTGTGTTACGAAAGTCTTCTACCCTGCTACAATCTTTTAAAAGCTTTAACTTTGTCATCTGATGTAATTTTACATTATATCTTCACAGATGTGCATAAAACCTTGTTAACCTTAATAATTGCTGTCATTTTCCATGTTCACCAGCAGGTGACAGCAATGAATTAGTAAGGACTTCATTCCAGCTTCGCTCCCCCTCTGTGAGCAGAGTGGGCTGCGCCCATATCCTGCAGCATGGGGAGGGAAGGAAGTTAGAGGCAGTGTGCCAGCCATCCCCGTTGGAGACGGCTGTGTGTGTTAGGAGCTCCCAGATATAGGGAAGAAAGCCAGGATCTTGTCTCGGCTGAGACATTGATTAAATCCCCAGCCTAAGCCCTGCAGCCTCAGCTGGATGAAGCAGGCAGACAAACTCCAGTTCCAGGAAAAAAGCATCCCTGAGAAGATAACTGTGAGTCAAGTTCCAGAGACCCAGGAGAAGCCATATTCCTCCTCAGCTAGTCAGTCCCCATACAGCAGAAGATAGAAAATGCAGAAGCCAAATTCCTGCCACAGTATAGCGCTAACAAGCAGACGTCCTTTCCTGCAAGCTCCAGGTTGTTAGAGCAGAAGATAAATTCCTGCCAACCATTGCCAATACCTGCTGGGACCTAAGACAAAAGCTGTACCTTGCTTGGATGAAAGTTACCCTCAGTAAAGACAAGTTTGAACTTTACCAAAGGTCTGGATCTCAATTTCTGCTGCAAATTCCTCTATTACTCCTACTATCACTACACCCAATTTATTGCTAGTGATCCAGGAGTCCAGCCGTACCCAGGTAGGAGACACGTCAGTGTAACCGTACCACGGTCCTGCTCATTGCAAATGTGGCGTCACTGGAGCAGGATCGAAGTGTGTGCCATAACAGGATCGGATTGAATTGTGTGCCTGTCCCTGCCATAACCGGACCCAACTGTGTGCCAACAGAACCGGATCGAATTAAGTGCCTTAACAGGCTCAAATTGCATGTTTAACACTGCTACAAGGCCTGAGGATTGTGCAAAACCCTAAAAATTGACTTTATTGACTTAATTGCTATCCCAGAAAGCGCTACATAGTGCTCACCAGCACTGAAAGGGTTAATTTGCCATATTTGTGTAATGACGCCATTTCTCCATGCCCTTAATAAGTGGGAAAACTCAAGAACGCCCTTTTAAGAGTGCGAAAATGCTGAATACGCCCCCCTAAAAGCGGGAACTCTCAAGCCTGCCCACCAATAACTTTGCAATGTGAGCCAAGGGAGTGAAGACTCCTCCCTCTGGGCTCCACCCTCATGCCCTGTACCAAGTGAGAGAGGAGATGCAGGAAACTTGGAGATCTCATCACCCAAGTGGGACCAGATGGCGATCCAAGGAGAACCCGTCAACGAGACTTACTCCCCAGCAATCCGGGTCTCCCAACTCGTGAAGAGAGCTGGCCCCTGCACATTTGTAGTGTCCCCAGAGGCTATGCAGGCCGTGACTGGTGGAGAGACGGCCGCTGCCGTACGAGTCAAGATGGCTGCCGCTCCCGAACCCACTCCCGCGGATGAAGACGTCTTATCTCCAGTCCGGACCCCTGAGGCTATGGATCCCTCTGCGAGGGCTGCGCGGACGAGCAAGACGTCCCCCAAGCTGGCCGACGGCGATGAACCTGCTCTCGCGGAAACCACCGCTGACCAAGTCGCCCAGGCCCTGGACATGCCTGCACCGCTGACAGCCACTTCAGTCCCAGAGATAGCCGTGATTAGCCCAGATGACCACCAGGAGGCACCGGAACCGTCCGCGACACCAGATAGAAGCAGTGACGCTCCCTGAGGCACCGGCCCAGTCCGAAGCTGCCCCTGCACTGTGCCCAGTGGACTCTGACACCCTTTGCAGGCCCAAACAGGCTCCACTACACACAACGGCTGGTGTGGGGGAGGCAGTCGGAGCTCCCACTCCGCCACCCAGAACAACCACCCCTGGGGCAGGACGCCTCTATCCTGAGGTCCCAGTTGAGATCACCGCTCACTCCCGGCGCACTGATTAGTCTGGCGCACTGGGATCATACTCTGGTTCTTAGTAGAGAGAGGAGTTGGATTCCTGCAAGACAATTACAGTGGGGAAGAAATATTTGTGGGCCACCATTCTGTCAAGCGCTTCTACTTGCCCCAAGGCCGTCACAACCTGAACGTGGGGGATCAGGTGGAATATACCCCCATGCGCTTCATCCCCTGCTTTGACCCCAAAGACCTGGCAGGAGAACCCAGGCTCTGCAGGGAGAGTCCGCTACCTTCAGGAGGCCCCAGATGGAAGGATGCACTTCAAAGAACAGCACCGGCCAGAACCGGAGCCCCTCATCTCTGACCTGGTACCGCCACCAACACTACGGGTGGGCCAGATTAATAATTCTGTGCTGACATTGAAACCCAGGGTGCAGCCATACATACTCCCCCCGAAGCTGTCCCAGACATCCTCAGTTTGCCTGCCAGAGACCCTTCAGCCGGAGGTATTACCACCTCTGTACCGGCTAGGGATCCTGGTCTGCAGCAGGTCACTGTAGCCTTTGCCAGGCTGACTGCTCGGCCAATTCCAAAAGACACCACAAGAGGGCAGTGGCACACCACTGCTGCTGCAACCTTGAGCTACCAGAAGCAGTAGCGCGCTCTAATGAGATTTAGTAGCTCCAGCAGTGAGAAGGACCTGGACGTCCTTCCCTAAAAATGCTCCTTTCTAAAAATAAAGGACTATTGGGAGCCACAGTGTGGACTGGTCCTGAAAACTAAGGGACTGTTGTCCACTTGTGTTTTACTCCGTTGCCACTAGGTACATCCTCAGCTGGATGGCCACTCTTGTGAGGACTCCCCCCAAACTACTTTAACCCCTTATGTCCAAGTTTACATCGTTTTATCCCCTTTCTCAGGTTACTTGATGGCTCTCATTAAGCTGCTTTTATACGTGTTTTATATGATATTTTATACAATTTTTATTGGATTACAATTAACTCTATTATTCCCATTGGATCACAAATCGATTTTGTTTCCAGAGGATTCAACTTTAAAGCACTTTTAAAAAAAAGGACTCAAGCTATATTTGAGCTTATTATTATTACACTAACAAATGCATAATATATTTGCACTGTTTTACAGGTTATGCAACGTTAAAAGCTTGCACCTAACGAAAACACTCAAATGTATACTTGAGCTTTTTGTGATCTCTATGTGATATTCTTGCACTAATTTTGCCTAAATGTTTACGTGTTATGTAATGTTCAAGTATTATATGCCCATTGTGTGTATTCTTTTATAAGTGCCGCAATGTGACCTTATTGCACTTACTGTAAAATTGCACTTACTTTTGCACTTAACCAGATATGTAGCAACTTACTCTTGTGTGCCTTGCTTTACAGCTCTTGTCTCCCCCCCCCCCTTTAAATGGACTGCCTATCTGGACGCTTAATACTAATGGCCTACACCTGGTGTTATATACCCATAGGTACCCAGGGTAGGATCAAGTGGTAAGTCCCGGCAGGTCTAGTAACTACACAGGTAACCCCGCTGCTTCGGGAATGGTTAGAGGAGTTTTTGACCCCTCCATCCCGTTTGTTATTTGTTCAGGATTGCTCCCATACTGCGGTGTCTTCCAGGAGTTTCATGGGATTACCATACCCTCCTCCTGTGACTGCCAGAAGTGCATGGAGACGCAAATACCTCCCCTTTAGTGCCTTTGCCTAAGGTATGGTACCTCAAGCCTTAGTGCCATTTTAGCTACCCATAGTCACCATAGTGATCGTGCTATAAGCCTTATATTTTTACTTTGGTGCAGGTAAGCGAATACAGGATAAAGACACCCTTCCATTTGCGGGAATTTCACTACATAATGGTGGTACTACAAAGTAAAGACACCCCCATGCTTTCTTTGGTGTTAGGATCCAGAACACTTCAAAGTCCGTCAGTAGTGAGTGCTTAGTGCAGATCGTTTGGTTCACTGGTTATACTGAGAGGTAAACTGTTACTTAGGACCACCTACTCATGCGGGCAGGAACCTAGGGTAGCCGTTATGTGTTAGTCTTTGTTTGTCCTTATATGTAATACATACAGCACTTTGTATTTAATTGGGTACCCCAGAGCTGGTTCCTCCCCTCCTAAGCATATGCCGAGGGTGGCTTAACTCAAACTAAGGGGGAATGTAACACCCCAGAGTTGTGTTTCTAAACTCTTTTACCCCACTACAATCTCCTAAGAGCCTTAACCTAGTCATGTGATGTAATTTTACATTATGTAATTCACATATGTGCATAAATCTTGTTAAATCTAATTATTGTTGTCATTTTCCATGTTCACCAGCAGGTAGCAGCAACTGTCTGGTAAGGACTTAGGTTCAGTTTAGTATTTGTAAGCTGGAATAGTTCATTCCAGCTTAACTCCCCCCCCCCCGCTGCGCCCACATCCTGCAGCACTGGGAGGGAAGGAAGTTAGAGGCAGTGTGCCAGCCATCCCTGTTGGGGATGGCTGTGTGTGTTAGGAGCTCCCAGATATAGGGAAGAAAGCAGGATCTTGTCTCGGCTGAGGCATTGATCAAATCCCCAGCCTGAGCCCTGCAGCCTCAGCTGGATGATGCAATGAGACAAACTCCAGTTCCAGGAAAAAAGCATCCCTGAGAAGATAACTGTGAGTCAAGTTCCAGAGACCCAGGAGAAGCCATATTCCTCCTCAGCTAGTCAGTCTCCATACAGCAGAAGATAGAAAGTGCAAAAGCCAAATTCCTGCCACAGTATAGAGTTAACAAGCAGACATCCTTTCCTGCAAGCTCCAGGTTGTTAGAGCAGAAGATAAATTCCTGCCAACCATTGCCAATACCTGCTGGGACCTAAGACAAAAGCTGTACTTTGCTTGGATGAAAGTTACCCTCAGTAAAGACAAGTTTGAACAAATTCCTCTATTACTCCTACTATCACTACACCCAATTTATTGCTAGTGATCCAGGATCCAGGAGTCCAGCTGTCCCCAGGTAGGAGACATCGTTGACACAATTACTACTACCATACAGAGACATTACAGCACTCTGGCATTCCTAACCTGAGAAGTGAGTTATAACACCTTTAAAGGGCCCTGTGACAGTACCCTGCTTACGCTGCAATTGGTGTCACAAACAAACTATAGACTATTATACCCATATCCTGACCCACTGCATAATTTGGCGTCAGTGTAACCGTACCACGGTCCTGCTTATTTTAAACATTTGTATTTGACATTTATTTGTACTGGCCTGCAGTAAAATTGGTATCCAATGACCATCTAATATACCTTCAATCACATAATCACTTGATGTTTTCTGTCCAGTGAATGCCTAATGTTTGGGGCCTGTACTCCACTGGACTCCAGTAAAATTGATATACAATGACTGTCTAATATACCTCCAGCAACATAATGACTTGATCTTTTCTATACGGTGAATTAATAATTTTTGGGGCCTTTAATGTAACTGGCTAACAGTAAAATTGTTATACGGTGACCACCTAATGTACCTCCAGCCACATAATTACTTGATCTTTTCTGTATGGTGAATGCATAATTTTCGGGGCCTGTAATCTAACTGGCCAACAGTAAATTTGTTATACGGTGACCACCTAATGTACCTCCAGCCACATTATTAAGTGTTCTTTTCTGTACGGTGAATGAATAATTTTTGGGGCCTGTAGTCCACTGGCCTGCTGTAAAATTGATATCCAATGACCGTCTAATATACCTCCAGCCACTTAATTACTTGATGTTTTCTGTCTGGTGAATGAATAATTTTGGGGGCCTGTAGTTCACTGGCCTGCAATAAAATTGATATCCAATGACCGTCTAATATTCCTCCAGCCACATAATCACTTGATGTTTTCTGTCCGCTGAATGCCTAACGTGTGGTGCCTGTACTCCTGTGGCCTAAAATAAAAATGTTCTAGGCTCCAGCAGGGCACATTTTTGAGAGTTTCCCTTTAAGGCTACTTTCACACTTGCATTTCGTGCGGATCCATCTTGTATCTGCACAGACGGATCCGCACCGATAATGCAAATGCTTTTATCCATTCATAACAGATCCGTTTGCATTATTCATTAAAAAAAGTCTAAGTAATAAACTGATCCGTCTTGACTTACATTGAAAGTCAATGGGGGACGGATCCGTTTTCAATTGCACCATATTGTGTCAGTGAAAAACTGATCAGTCCCCATTGACTTACATTGTAAGTCATGACGGATCTGTTTAGCTCCGCATCGTCAGACGGTCACCAAAACGCGGCAAGTTGCGTTTTAGTGACCATCTAAAAAACGCATTGGAGACCAAACGCAGCCAAACTGATGCATTGTGAATGGATCCTTATCCTTTCAGAATGCATTGGGGCTGAACTGATCCGTTTTGGCCGCTTGTGAGAGCCCTGAATTGGATCTCACAAGCAGACCCAGAAACGCCAGTGCAAAAGTAGCCTAAGACGCATAGAAATGGCCCCTGAATAAAATACATATTTTTTGTGGGAATTTTTGCCATTGATCCCCCTCTGGTATTTCACTGTCCATGTTGTGGGATGATTTGTACACTTATAGTAAGTATTTGGTGGCTGCAAATATGACCTGATGGTTTTTCAGGTCCGCCTTCCAATAAAGTGAATGGGGCCCGCCGCGAACTTGTGGTTCGCGAACATTTAATCGCATTCGCGAATCGTCCTGACCGATGTATATATGACTATAGTTTAGCCATCAAGATCAAACAATCCATGAAAAGTTTGCAATCTAATTAAAAATTAAAAAGACAATTACCGCCACAATTACTGCCCATTAACACCCATTAGTGAGAATAGTTTTGACAATTTAGCAACTACAGTATGTGAACAGGCATTACAACATTTTCTTTGAAAGTACATGAATAAGCATCTTGCGGTTCTCTGCTATGCTATGAGAATTTAGTACATCATGAAACTCAATCTGGCACAGGACACGCAGTACTTTGCAGAATGATAGGAAACAGTGTACAAATGATTAAATTCATAGTCTCATATTATCTCAATCTGCCAGGCATACCTTGCCTTTATATGAATATTATTTTATTTTCATAGTAACCATAAATTTGTGGATATATGCTGTTTTCCTCCATAGAAACACCATCTTTTATTCCCTTCATTTTCTTTTATTCATATTTATTCCTTCCTTTTATTTATGTTGCATGCTACAAAATACATCAAGGGTCAGGGGTGTAACTAGAAAAGGGTTCCCCATCCCCCCAAGCAACTTACCCTGCAACTTACCTTCCTATAGCTAGTCAAGACAACCCACACTTGCCAAGACCCCTACTCACTCAGTAGTTATGCCTTTCTAGTGCCCCCACATGGTAGTTATACCCCATTAATCCATCCTCACAGTAGTGCTCCCCCTAATATAAGTGAAGGCCCGCAGTGAGTAAATCAAATAGAAATACTCCGAGTAATACTCATCTAGTCTCGTTCTCCTGATCCCGCTCTCCCCAGCAGGTCCCAGTGAAATCATGGCACTGCTGGGATGAGTAGACAAGGGCAGACTGGGGGATGATCCTCAGCCTATCCGCTCTTCTACTCAGTCCAGCAAGTACTGTCACTGCATCGCACCTGCTGGGGAGAGCATGGCCGGGAATGAGGCCCGGGCCATAATGGATGACAGATAACCATTATGGCCTGGGCACACACATAGTTATTAATACTTTGGGTGTGTATACTGGAAGCATGGTGGCCACTTTTATCACCCCAAAAAGGAAGACATCACACGTGGTACAGTGGGTGACAATACAACACACAGAAAGGAAACCATTATCAATATAACAGCATCAGCCAAATTACAGCAGAAATCTATAAGATAAATCATTGCTTTACTCACCAAATGTGGCGTCTACTTGCGATATTTAATGCCTTTCCTCGCTGCCTCCAGTAGCTTGATATTAGACATTACAGGAGGGGGTATAAGAGAAGAGAACTGCAACTCCCAGCATTTCCAGGCTGTTATTATGTGATATCAAAGGACATTACAGGGAAGAGGCATAAGAGGAAAGAACTACAACTTCCAGCATGTCCAGGCTATTATGTGATATCAGAGGACATTACATGAGGCGGTATAAGAGGAGAGAACTACAACAAAAAACAAATTACTGAATAAAGTGGCCTAAATGGGAGGAAATGCTCAAAAACCCCAAACACTGTGGCGTGTTTATAACCGGGGAGCAATTCCTCAGCAAGTGATTCGTTGCCAATGGCAATCCCCAGCAGAAATGCATACAATGGAGGATGTCGGCAGCGGACCACATGCACCACGATGGCATCCTGATGGCATCCTACACAAGATGGAATAGTGTGGGGATGCAAATATAAAAATACATAAATCACTGCGAAAGGTGCACCACAATGATATGCAACTGACAATACTAGCTAATCCCTCAAGCTGATGTTAAGAGCTGAGACTTAAGGAAGTCAGGAACACATCAGAGCCCTTTTGCACCACTGTCAAGGTATCTCAGCGTGGCATGGGTTCCTACCATCAGACTACCTATGGAGTGTGAACACGGTCTGAGAGGTGCTAAGATAAAACTTACAGCCAAGCTCCCACATACCTCCATAGTGAAATCACCCATGTAGTTTATAAGAACTGCAGCATGTCCAGGCTATTATGGGATATCAGAGGACATTACAGGAGGAGGTATAAGAGATGAAAACTACAACTTCTAGTATGTCCAGGATTTTATGTGATATCAGAGGACATTACAGAGAGGAGGCATAAGAGGAAATAACAACAACTCCCTGCATTTCCCTGGCTCTTGCATTTAATCCATGCTTCCTCGCTTTCTTGTTTTCCACACAAAGCTTGGTCCCCTCATGTCACATGATGTCATCAAAGGTCCTTCAACACCTATTCTCCTCTCCACTGCTGAGCTCCACCCCCTCTGTGCTTGATCACATGATGGGGATGTCATCACAGGTCCTTCATCACCTCTTCTCTCCACTGCTTGAGCTCCACCCATCCTGCTCTGATCACATGATAGTGATGTCATCACAGGTCCTTTCTCACCTCTTCTCTCCACTGCTTAAGCTCCACCCATCCTGCTCTGATCACATGATGGTGATGTCATCACAGGTCCTTTCTCACCTCTTCTCTCCATTGCTTGAGCTCAGCCCATCCTGCTCTGATCCTTCAGCTCTGTTAACAATCATTAGAAGAGGACTCTTAGGGGAGATCGGGACTAAGGGCCCAGGCGCTCCTGCCTCTGCAAACCCCAAAGCAGTTGCTACCACTGCTTCCACTGTAGTTCTGCCCCAGACAAGAATATTGCCTTAGGTTTTGTATTGTTGGGAAAGTAAAATAACTAAAAGGTAGTTTCTACTGAAAAGTTCACTTCATTTTTTATAGTTAGTATTACTAATGGCTGGCAATGGGACTTTATGCATATTAATGCATTACTTTCTCTTTCATGAATCTAGGTCCTGACTAGTACCAGTGACACCTGAGGAAAGGAGGACACTAGGGACTGTTTGACATCTCCTTGACTGTTTTTCTCTATAGAGAAGACATGCAGCAGGATAAAGACTGCAGAATATTTCCGATAAGCACAATGCATAGTTCTAATGCCTAATCCATTAGTAACAGCTTGGTGAGAGTGTGATATTGTGTAGATTGTATGCTGGAGACGCTCAGCACTGCTCAGTCTGCTGACTGCTTATCATGCTGTCATATTGAAGCTTCTAGCAGGTGACACAGCCTGGAAACCAGCGTCAGAAAAAAAAAAGTAAAATCCTAGGAGTTAAACTCCTAAATGTTCTGAACCTGAGTGATTCGTAGTCATATCTATGACTAAGAACCACTCAGATTCAAAACAACAAAGAATTAAACTCCTACAATATTCAGTAATATGGGTTTAAAAAAAAAAAAAAAGCTTTCAATCTTAGTTGAATATATGCTGGATAGATAAAATTCATTTTGGGTCTGATTCAGCTGAATCGGGTGTGAGATTAAATTCAGCTGGATTTGAACGTGCTGTATTTACCCTGAAAAGTCATATATGACACTCTGTATCCAACCCCTTTCAAGTTCTTTAATACCAAAAAAGCAATAGTAATGTCAAAGTGACAATGACAAATGGGTAAACGGATAGTAGATGATGGTAATAAGCAAACTGTTTAAAAACTTACTGCACTGTCAGATTTCTTTAAATTAAAAAATAGTCCAAAAATACTCCCTTTTTGGTGGTATCTTTTTCTCTGTCTTCTGACCTGTAAAATGATGCCCTACATTTGGAGCAATTTGTGAGGAACAGATGAAAAAATGTTTGGGTTTGCTGAAATTCACATTTTTGAGGAATTGTATAACAAATTTGATCCCTATAGAATTGAATCGGTCACCTCTAGCACTGGATACTACAGACAGAACCAAGTATTCATATACCGGATTGCCAACACTATTTCCTTGCACACTAGTTTTTAAAATGTTTGTTTTCAAGCAAGAATTGACAAGATTTATTGAGGACAGATATATAGTGCATGTATGGTATCTTCTTTAAACTTCTGCCTACGGCTTTGGGGACCGGTCTCCATGTTCATCTCCCATGTCCTGTGTATGGAACAGCCTGTCTGACCAGGATTATGGAACCCTGTGTTATCACTAAAGCCGCCCAACAACTCTTTCTGTGATGGAACAGTTTTAACATATTAGCAAGCAGAGGTACTACTATTTAAAAGGGAATATGGACCCACAATGAATATGTATGTTTTTTCTTGATGAAGGACTGCCATTGCAAAAATTGTGTCATACAAGAGAATACCCAGTGATTTTCTAGGTGTATCCTTACATTTTGGCTCTTCTGCTAACCTAATCATTGTGACGTCAGATACATTATTTCTATATAATATACTTAGAAGAAATAAGAAAGTACAACCAGTATCATGGTTTCACTGAGCTCTGGATATCTTGCAATGAATCAGATTTTCCTAATTCCTTCAGAAGTAACATCGCTTAGCAGAACGTTCTACAAGTTACAATTGTAACCATTGCAGAGCCAAAGTCCTCCTTCTCAGCTATCAAGTTAGTGTAGCCCACCAGTGATTGCATATGACTACCTTATACATCTGCTTAGTGGAGAGTACCAAACTGGATTATGTAGTATACCAGCATGACCATCTAAATGTTCCAGTTTCCATGAGATGTCCTACTTATACCATGGTGGTTGAACCAAATATTTCCATTCTCAATTATCTTCTGTCCCCTCGTGTGTCTAGCACAAGCTACTTATCAATATTATCTTCCTCATTTGAATTTAATACCTACTATATTATTGATGATAGCTTTATAAGAGCTGCCCTAGGACACATTTGAATTGGATCTTATTAATTTCATCCCTTTATGGAAACCACACGTGCAACTGAGAAGACTGCATAGAAATTCTTATAGTGTGTAATCCTGAGTCTATGACGTGGGTGTGTAATCATGCTCCAAATAGCTTTGTTCAGCAGTAGACATGGACAGGATATTATAAGGCAGAGTTTTCTTTAGTAGACTATGGTCAAAGAGGTATCTAGATGTTTCTCTTCAGTTACTCTGTTAGGTATTTTTTTTTTGTTATAATAATAATGGAATAGAAATTTCTCACAAGTCTGATGCTCCTGGAGAGACATTGACTCGTCCTCTAGGAGGACATTCCAGGGATGGTTTGCATCCATACAAATTACCCAACCAATTCTTGGTGGTTCCAACTCCTTTAATAACAGCATCCCTGTGTGAGTCTATCAAGAAGAACATAAAAGTCAGTGAACAACATGGGCACACACATCCACTACAGTGCTATTGTGTTATCTTTATTAGGAGGCTCTGCTGAATGGCGACTATTAGGGTTGTTTTCCCTTTAATAAAACTCTCCTGACCTGGTATTAAAGATTGTAGTGAGAAGCAGACTGTGGTTTGGTCGTAGTTAATGTATAATTTGGAACATATGGTATTTTAAAATAGTCTCTATTCTTTGTGGAGTGCTCAGATGTGTGAGAGTCTGGCTAATGATGGACAATTAGTCATTTAACAGGCTATGTGAGCTGCCTTGCATGGATTTCCATTTGTTAATATTTGCTCTTCAAATATTTTGTTAGAAACGTTTACAACATATTTTATCTGCAGACCAGACGGTAGGACATCTGGGGAAGGTTCTCTCCCTGGATTTTCATCAAGACTAGCCACTCTGGGCTTCCAGGCACCCTAAACCTTCTATTTGTTCAATGCTGGAAAAAAATGTAATAAAACAGAATATAGACTGGATTTATGATTTAATCAAAAGCACTTTACCATATGGCAGCTGGGCTTGCAACAGGCTGTTTGTTTTGAAGAAGGAAAAAAAATCATGGGGAAAGCCAGTCAAGGCCTCTGAAGCCTCCAGGCCCATGTAAAGCAAAGGAGATGGATGCTGAGGTCACACGACCACAAGTGCTGGGAGCTTCTACGTCAAGACCCCAGAAAATTTACAAGAGTCCTGGGGGAGCCTAAAACTTAGTCCATGAAGAAGGGAATATTGGCCAAATGGCTAAATACTGCACAACTGGCTAGACTTCTATAGGAGCAAGCAAGTCTATGCAGCAGTGATGAGAGTATAGAGAGTGCTGTCCACACACAACTAGTGCTGAAATCCACACAGTCTAATGTCAGCAGTGCTGTGGGGCTCTCTCTCTGATTTAGTAAACTCAGTGCAGTCCCAGCATATTGTGAGCATTTCCCATTGCATATCCTTGATATTTGGTGTTTAATTACAATCTTGCAGCACTGTTATTATAATGGTTTAATACATAGAAGATATTGTGAATAAAAGGTGACTGCCTACAGTTACCTTGTGACTATATGTTAATCAGCTAGGCTTTGCATCAGAATGTTACATCTAGGTAATTATTTTAATATTAAATAAACCAGATCTGAAATATCAGAATATTTATTCTAATGTCTAAAATGTGTATATAGACGTTAATACATATGATAGATACATAGATAGATTACTATTACAAGTAGTTCATACATCACTTACACAAATACACTAACACACTAGA
Organism: Bufo gargarizans; assembly: GCF_014858855.1. NCBI lineage: Eukaryota > Metazoa > Chordata > Amphibia > Anura > Bufonidae > Bufo > Bufo gargarizans. Next base: position 204,854,226 of record NC_058081.1, on the reverse strand, counting down.
TATGATATTCATGTGGTATTTTTACATAAAGCATCCTATAGTTATTTTCAGTGGTTTATGGATTCATGACACTAAATATTACGGCAAAATATGTACAAGGATCTATATACTAGGCATCAGCAATAAGAAGTATTAGTTTCAGAAATATGAATACCTGCAAAAAGCAGGTGATCAAACATGAGACTCCTCCCTGCTGTGGTCCTGTCCTGTGATGTCAGCCACATCTCCTATAAGATACCAGTACTTGGTCCTCCTCCCCACAATGCCAGGCTCTCACTAAGGTCTGAAGGCAGCACCAAGGAGGAATATGGATAGCTGCTCAGTGGAAGGTAAATATGATTTAATCATATCTAAATCTCTATATCTAAGTACAATTCTCACATCTATTAAGGAAGCGACAATAGAATCGCAACAGTCCATTCACAACTTCTGTAAAGTAGAATGTTACATGTAGAAAGTTGCAGGTAGAAAACTACTGACAGAAATCACAATGGAATGGATTAAGAGCTTCGGTATTCACCTTGGCACATGCTGATGGCATAGTCAACTAGGAACTAAGATGAGGTGCTTAAGATTGTAGTATATTCATTGTCTGGAATATTTCATTTTGTGCATTCTTTTACTTAGCCATATAGTGTAAGCAACTTTTCTTAACAGGAATAGGTACAGCATAAATGACAAAGATAGCTATTTGGTAATTGTAGCAGAACCCCATCCAGATTTTTGCAGAAAAAGTCTACTGAAGTCCTTTAAGGCGGCTAATGTTCAGACTCTGGAAATAAAGATATTATTATATAGAAGCAGTTCTAAAGCATTTATAACAATTATAATAAATTGTGCACATTGATATAGTTGATGGGCACATGCTGTCCTAACCACAGGCAGCTTCATACACTGACCGGCTCCCATATTACAAAGAACTAGGTTTTACTCTGAAACACTGTCTCCCCTTCAGCCTCTCCCTGGCCAGTCTCGCTTGATCGACACATCTCTCCCTATATGCAAACAGGGAGAAACCTGTCAATGAAGGCTAGCTGGGCAGGAAGAAATGGGAGGGGACACTTTGTCCGTGCCCAGATTTTTATAAAACCATGTTACCACAGCATTAGTTATGTTAATTCTTAAAAAAAATAAAAATATTACTGGGACTTTTAAAAGATTGCAAAATATTGTGCAAATTGACTCTACTAGGAGGGTGGAGTAGAAAAACCAGAGTAGCCTTTCTAGGCAAAGGGTTAGGTTTAAAGATGAGCCAAATTTAACAAACAATGTGTGAGGTATGATAAATCTGGAGCACAATGCTCCAACACAGACTTAAAGGGGTTATCCAATACTAATGCTTCTCCCTGTGTGCGGATAAAAACATCCGGTGTCGGGGGGAGCAGCCAATGCCAGATAGCGACGAGCCTCCCTAGCATCCTGGGTGACGCTATGGAGGCTCATCCCCATCTGCCATTGGCTGCTCCCCCCGACACCGGATGTTTTCATCAGCGCACAGGGAGAAGCAGCTGCAGCAGTGCGGGGTCCAGGAGCGGCGCGGGGGTAAGTATATCACCTGTGAGGGGCCCGGCACATGGGGGGCTGTGTATAGTATTGGATAACCCCTTTAAGCAATATGGGAGGCTGATCTATTACATGGTAACACCAAGGTACTGAACATATAGTATCTGGAGAAGGCATTCTGTTTTCTGAACCCCTTGCCCCATTGTAGATATTTTGATCTGTCACCACTTAAAGATCTCTGTTTGCTGTTAGTGAATATTTACAGCCTTCTACGGTACTAAAGCATAATCATTGAACAATGAAAAGTTGTTCAACTTTCTAATAGACTTTGGTGTAATTTATCATGAGAGGAATATCTGCAGTCAGTTTGGATTAAGTCTGTGTTGGCGTACGTTGCTCCAGATTTATCAAACCTTGCACGCTGTTTGTTAAATTTGGCTCATCTTTAACCCTTACACTTTTGTCTAGAAATGCTATTCCAGTTTTTCTACTCCACCCCCTACTGGAGTTAGTTTGCAAATTTATTTTGCAACCTTTAAAAGTCCCAGTAATAAATCTGGAGTGAAACTGATCAGCATTGTAACCAAGGTCAGTGATAAATTCCCCTCTTCCCCAGTGTTTCTATTCCTCCTCATTTTCAGGATCTCCATTTGCTATCAGTAAATAGGAACATTTTGTTTACATCCTGAGGCTGACAATCAGTACAGATCTCATAGTGACAGTGCGCTATTCAGTCTGGAGAAGCCCATGAGCTACACATTCTGTACTTCAGGCTGATGCCTTATACACTTATATACTGCAGCAAACTATGAGACAGAATGGATGTGTGCTGCTGTGTCTACCGCACAAAGGATTGCTTGATATAAATTACATTGTGTCATTCACTTACAGCAAATAAAGGTCTTGAAAATGATAGGGAATTTAACCATTAAAGAGGTTTTCCACCCTTTCCTTACTGATGATCTATGGATAGGTGGGGGTCCTGCACCCAGGCCACTTGACCTGTAGTGATGTCACTGGCCTGCGGGAAGCTGCAAGAGGGCACTACTGTGGGTGCCGGTGCCTTCTCAAACAGCTGATCGTCCGGGGTCCCGGGTGTCAGAATCCTGCAAATCAGATGCTGATGACATATCCAAAGGATAGATCATCAGTGAGAAAAAGGCAGACAACCCCTTTAAAGGTAGGTTCAAATCGACATTCAGTAACTCCAGTAGACTGTTCCAGCGTAGGAACATACTACTGGAGTTATTGTATCCAGCATAGCCGGGCACCGGGGAGTCCCACCAGATCTCTATTCACTATAATACAATCTGGTGGCTTTACAGCATAAATTATGGCTTTCTGTTCAACTTTTCAGGCAGAAAGCTGCCATTAATACCGGAAACCCACTGGATCCTCACACAATCCCATTATAGTGAAGGGGATCCAGTTGTGTGCGGCAGGGCTGTATACGGTCAGCCCGGTGGTCTGCTCCTTTACCAGACCACCTGAGTTACTGAACACAGATGTGAACCTACCCTAAGTTTATTAGAAAGATTCAAACTTTCTTTGTACAATGATCACTCTTTATTTATTTAAAAGCAGAAAACCCCTTTAAAACAATCAAGTACTCTCATAGAAAACTGTTATAACGTTTTTTTCAGAACTATCATTTGCAGTTCAGCATAATCATGTCATATGTTTGTTCATGCTTATATGCTTACTTAACTAAATGCGAGTTACTAGACAATAAGATGCTAAGGTTTTCCTCCAGTATGTTTCTGACCACCATAATGAAGAACAGCGAGACAATGAGTAAAATACATGAAGAAATTGTTGGTTCTGTAGAACCATACCATCTACTTTACTCTCCGGGGCACTGCATGGCATCCACATAATCTCCTACACTGGAGATTGAGCAAATAGTGGAAGAGTAATTATATTTTCCTGCTACATCTTTTAATGGAAGTAATTGTGTTTACGTACCATTGTTAATGCAGCGATAATGTTGCAACGGTTTAGTATGATAATTTTACCACTGCTGCCTGTAGGTGGCTGGACCAATTCTTGCCAAAATTTACTACTAAAGAGATATGCTGCATTCGATTAAAAGATGATCTTTTTATCTGCTACCTTGTTGCTCTGAAATTCACATTTTTCAAGCACTGAAATGCTATCACTACGTGAATGACCAGTGTATATTATTACTGTAGAGCTAAGCAGCCTTGGGGGGCTGAAATTAATTCTAAGAAAAAGTTGAAAAAAAAAGTTGAAAATTCAAATCCTCCTCTTTTTCCCCATGTTACTAATAAAAGTACATAAACAATAAAAATAATACATAAAAATAAAATAATAAATAAAATAATAAAAAATAAATAAATAAAAATCATTAGTATTGCCACATTCCAATATGCCCAAACTATTAAAATATAAAAGTATTTTTCCCATTTGGTAAACTCTGTAAAGGAAAAAATCTAAATGGCCAATTTCTCATACACATCCCAAAATGGTATCCATGAAAAGTACAGATCACCCTGCAAAAATAAGCCCCACACAGCTCCATAGATGTTAATATATATAAAAAAAAGTCATGGTTGTCAGAATATGGTGATGCACAGAAAAAAAATATTTTTTTCAAAGTTTTTCTTTAAATATTAAAACACACAAAAAACTATGAACATGTGGTACTAATGTAGTGACAGTGACCCACAGAACATCATGTTTAAGGCATAGGGAGTGCAGAAATAAAAACATAAAACAAAGGCGGAATTGAGTTTTTTTTTTCTAATTTCACCCTATTTAGATTTTTTTTACAGTTTCCCATTACTTCATATGCAATAGTAAATGGTGCTATTAGAAAGTACAACTTGTCCTGCAAAAAACAAGCGTATGTGACAGGGAAGACAGGGAGTAAAAAATGAAAACAAAAATGATAAAAATTTGCTGCATCAGGAAGGGGTTGATGCATATATATTTGTGTTCCTATCAAATATATTTTTCTTTGCAGTCAGGCACTGTATTAGATCGTTAAATAGTTTTAACTATAGTATTGTATAAAGATGTTAGTAAAAAAAAAAAAAAAACACCCAAACTGTAGGAGTGAGGACTTATGTATTTCCTGCTAATAAACAGTTCTCTTGCACATCTTCCTCTTGATGCCAGTGGTTGTTAGATGCTGACTTGCAAGAATCTTAGTGCTATCTTAGAGAGTAAAGTTAAATGCTATTTTGCATCCCTAAAGCAGACATGTTGCAGATTGTTACCAGAAATAATGACTCCCATGGCCCCAATTTTCATCTCTTCTCTTGAGGTTCCTTTGTATTTTCCTACTTTTGGAAATTAAAATGCATTTGCAACACTTAGGTGTTCTTCACCATTGTGTCTTTGAAGCTTTGAATGCAGTACGCATCCAGCTGGGCTGAGAGTCAATGACACTGTTCTTTAGTTAATATTATGCGCCGAATGATGTTCTCTTGTTCCCTTCTTTTATATCATATGATGAGAAACCTCTCAAAAATAACTAGACACAATGTAAAATGTGCTGCTTCTAAAATGCTACATTTCCAGCATTAGGTTTTCTATTGTATGAAATTATTCATATGCCTTCAGAGTCCTAGCCGATGGGTAGAGGCAGGAGCAGCAATGTCTTCTGCCAGCGTGGAGCTGACTGTGGTGCCTTATCCATGTAGAACTGTATAATTCATACACCCCATACGTGGCTACAGTGTACGGATTCTGTATGTGCAACAGTGAAAAGTGCTATACACAGGCCCAAAGTTCGGGGGGGGGGTTGTTTTGACATGAAAACAGTAAAATCAATTAATACAATACATGAACATGAATTTTAGGGCATTTGCAATAGTTTAAAAGCAAGTTGTATGAAAGCTTATGTACACTTTAATAAAGTAAAAATTGCTTACAAGGATACAAATTTAAAATAATATTCCATAACACCCTTCAGGCATATAAGCACACACACACACACACTTCCCCTCAAACTCATCTGATGTCTTTCCTATATCAGCTGCTTGGGGAGATGAGTACTTGTCTGTTTTCAAAAAGAGAACCGCGCTTCACGGGCCAACTCTTATGGATATACACAAATGAAGATTCTTAGAGGCACCCTTCTACTGTGGGTGCTGCTCATCTACTGTGAGTGCTCAGTGGGCAACACCTCTGTGTGTATGTCTAGACAAACAAGCCCCTGCTGTCCCTTCACCAGGCTTGGTGGACACTTTTGCATGCAGGATAAAGGACGAGGAATTTGTAATTATCTCCTGCCCTGATAACCTTTCTATGCATATTTATAAATGGAATTAGATGCTTTTACAAGCTTTTCTTTTCATAGATTTTGAACTGTGTCTTTAGTGTTTCATTAGTATAGGTAGATTATAAACGCCTTCCTTCCTGACCATTGAAAAGTAATATAAGAAGTAAAGAGGTTCTCTGCTTTGGAAACATCCACTTGTTAGAAGGGTTCCTTGGCAAAAAGATGATCACAAAGCGTTACCCTGCTGGGACCCCCAGTAATCAGCTTGTAGTCTGTGTGGAAATGTGGTATTTATGAGAATTACATAAATATTGGAAATTGGAAAAGTTGCTTTTTAAGTTTTTATAATAGCAATTTGCATATTTCCAGAATGTTATGAAGAGTGATCATATGAATTGCATAGTCTTTCTTTGCCATGAAAATTAACTTAATCCCAAAAAAACCTTTCCACTGCATTTCATTGCTGTCATTAAAGGACCTGCTGAGATCATTTCAGTAATCGTCTTGTTAACTCAGGTGAGAATGTTGACGAGCACAAGGCTGGAGATCATTATGTCAGGCTGATTGGGTTAAAATGGCAGACTTGACCTGTTAAAAGGAGAGTGATGCTTGAAATCATTGTTCTTCCATTGTTAACCATGGTGACCTGTAAAGAAACGCGTGCAGTCATCATTGCATTGCATAAAAATGGCTTCACAGGCAAGGATATTGTGGCTACTAAGATTGCACCTCAATCAACAATTTATAGGATCATCAAGAACTTCAAGGAAAGAGGTTCAATTCTTGTTAAGAAGGCTTCAGGGCGTCCAAGAAAGTCCAGCAAGCGCCAGGATCGTCTCCTAAAGAGGATTCAGCTGCGGGATCGGAGTGCCACCAGTGCAGAGCTTGCTCAGGAATGGCAGCAGGCAGGTGTGAGCGCATCTGCACGCACAGTGAGGCGAAGACTTTTGGAAGATGGCCTGGTGTCAAGAAGGGCAGCAAAGAAGCCACTTCTCTCCCAAAAAAACATCAGGGACAGATTGATCTTCTGCAGAAAATATGGTAAATGGACTGCTGAGGACTGGAGCAAAGTCATATTTTCCGATAAAGCCTCTTTCCGATTGTTTGGGGCATCAGGAAAAAGGCTTGTCCGGAGAAGAAAAGGTGAGCGCTACCATCAGTCCTGTGTCATGCCAACAGTAAAGCATCCTGAGACCATTCATGTGTGGGGTTGCTTCTCATCCAAGGGAGTGGGCTCACTCACAATTTTGCCCAAAAACACAGCCATGAAAAAAGAATGGTACCAAAACACCCTCCAACAGCAACTTCTTCCAACAATCCAACAACAGTTTGGTGAAGAACAATGCATTTTCCAGCACGATGGAGCACCGTGCCATAAGGCAAAAGTGATAACTAAGTGGCTCGGGGACCAAAACGTTGACATTTTGGGTCCATGGCCTGGAAACTCCCCAGATCTTAATCCCATTGAGAACTTGTGGTCAATACTCAAGAGGCGGGTGGACAAACAAAAACCCACTCATTCTGACAAACTCCAAGAAGTTATTATGAAAGAATGGGTTGCTATCAGTCAGGAATTGGCCCAGAAGTTCAAGTTCAAGTATCAAGCCTTTGAAACGTATGAAGTGCGTGTAATTATATTTCACTACATCACAGAAACAACTGAAACAAAGATCTAAAAGCAGTTTAGCAGCAAACTTTGTGAAAACGAATATTTGTGTCAGTCTCAAAACTTTTGGCCACAAGTGTAGGTGTTCAGTTTCCCTGCAGCACCACATTCAAGTGGCATGGTTTGTCTGTATAATTCAGGACAGTACGGTTCCTCCAGAGCGACCGGAATAAGAGGTTCTCTTTGTAGCTGCTCTCCACACTGACCAAGGCATGATGTCCTAAACAGAACCCCGCCCCCATTAACTCAGAATAACATAAAGGGTATATGAAACATACACCTTTTACTTTTTACTTCCTTTACTTTAGTAGAGGTTTATTTTAAAATATATTACATTCTGTCAAGTTTACCCTGCAGATGCTTATGAGCTGATTAGCTAAATAAATCTCTCCGGATATAACCTCTTTCTTACGCATATACTATGTATGAGAGAAGCATTGGAGCATTTCCTTGTTCCGATACTCCCCCCTGCCTTACGCCGCATTGGAAGCAAACCTGTGTTTGTTTACTGCCGGTGATGTAGCGGGCTTCACATCATTATGCTAGGCGGAGACTTCCACCTACTGTGAGCCCGGTGACATTATTAGCACAAATGAGCGGTCTATAGCGCTGCCCTAGGTGGTTTTAGAGATGGGTACTATAATAAAGTACTATAGTACTTTATTTACCTGTCATCTATATCTCGAGATTGGAATTCTGATCACATGACCCTGTCCATCAAACAAGATAGTCTTTCCACCAAAATTATACCCATTTCGTCTCTTTTTCTGTCCTCAGGTCCAGAGTGCATCACCACCATGGGTAGTCCATAGGTTCAGCCAGAATCCTTCAGCAAATCAGGGCACATGGGCTATTTACAGAGAATCCATGACTGGGAAAAGGATTATGCTACCACTGCCCATCATGATGGTGATGCGCTATAGACCAGAAGAATTGGACACGAAAAATGACATTGGTGGAAGGACCATCTCGTTTAGCGGATCGGTTATATAAATGGAGTTCCTATCTTGAAATACAGACCAGAAAGGTAAATAAAGTATATTACCAACTGGCAGTACTATAGACATTAAAATTAATGACCTATGTTTATTATAGACCAGAAAACCCCTTTAAGAAAAAGATGTAGGAAAGTGCTTATCATTGTGTGCCATAAGAATGGCACAACCTTGGAATATTTGCATTGTATCTTTGGTCTATGACAAATACGCCATAGTAAATTTACAACTCAGAAATAAAGCCTTCACACTGACATATCACAGAGAGCAAGGCTACAAATGTCTCAAAATGTGATTTCAATGCAAGACAATCCGTCATTGAAGTGATGGCAGAAATATGGGTGACTGTTTTGAGCTGTTTATCTTTGTATTCCAGAGTCAATCCCCAGTCTGTCAATATGATGCATAAATGTGTCAGAGGAGGTATTCACCCTGCATGCAAAAATGTGATGAGCAGGTTTATTGAGGGATAATAGTTAAACCAGATGTACAAGAGAACCAAGCATGGATGTGGTATGATGCAGGGATGAGGAACGCATCAAAATACCACCCTAATACGAAAGCAGGATTGTCCCCACAGAGAAGATGATGGCCACTCATTCCAAACAAAAGAAACTGCAGAGCTGTCAATAGACAAGAACAATGGGGAGATTTATCAAACTGGTGTAAAGTAGAACTGGCTCTTTTGCCCATAGATTCCTCCTTTCATTTTTTAGAGCTCCTTTGGAAAATGAAAGGTGGAATCTGATTGGTTGCTATGGACAACTAAGCCAGTTCTACTTTACATCAGTTTGATAAATCTCCCTCACTGTGTCTTCCTTTAAGCATCATTGACTGCAGCAGAGATGTACGAAGAGCTCACTTGTCAAATGAAGCCTGTCAGCGAAGGAAGGAACAGAAAAGATTTAGAGGTCATCATGGAATTATCAGATTAGACACTAAGGACAGTAAACAACCCAATGTAGCATGGGGGCACCAATCAACTGTAGAACAGAAAATAGGTTACTAGACCACTTCAAATCCAGTACAATAGGAATAAAATACAGGACACCATGGTATGGGGTTTTAAACCTTAACACAAGAGATGGAGACAGCAAACCACAGGATACAAGAGACTTGAGCCAATAAGGTCCAATAAGTCCCTGGATACCATAGACTGCGGCTTGGGTAGAGTCAGTCCCATTATTAATGAATGGAGCAGCAGTATGCATTAGCATGCATGCTTGGTGGGGGTTCCAAAAGTCAGATCACCACTGATCAGGTGCTTGGCCCCTATCCTCTACCCAACCACCCACTAGTTCCTGGGAGTGAGAAAAGAAAAAGGAATGTATTTAGCGGTCCATAACCGGAAATCCAGACAGGGTTCCGAGCATTAATACATACAGTATCTCATAAAAGTGATTACACCCCTCACATTTTAATAAATATTTGATTATATCTTTTCATGGAACAAGACTGAAGATATGACACTTTTATACAATGTAAAGTAGTCAGAGTACAGCTTATTTAACAGTGTAAATTTGGTGTGCCCTCAAAATAACTCAAGACACAGCCATTAATGTCTAAACTGCTGGCAACAAAAGTGAGTACACCCCTAAGTGAAATTGGCCAAATTGTGCCCAAAGTGTCAATATTTTGTGTGGCCACTATTATTTTCCAGCACTGCCTTAACTCTCTTGTGCATGGAGTTCACTAGAGCTTCACAGGTTGCCACTAGAATCCTTTTCCACTCCTCCATGACGACATCACGGAGCTGGTGGATGTTAGAGACCTTGCGTTTCTCCACCTTCTGTTTGAGGATGCCGTACAGATGCTCAATAGGGTTTAGGTCTGGAGACATGCATGGCCAGTTCAGCACCTTTACGCAACTTTTTTTTTAGCAAGGCAGTGGTCGTCTTGTAGGTGTGTTTGGGGTTGTTATCATGTTGGAATACTGCACTGCATCCCAGTTTCTGGAGGGAGGGGATCACACCAGAAGAACCAAATAGGTTTATCTTGGTCTCATCAGACCACAGGACATGGTTCCAGTAATCCATGTCCTTAGTCTGCTTGTCTTCAGCAAACTGTTTGTGGGCTTTCTTGTGCATCATCTTTAGATGAGGTTTCCTTCTGGGACGACAATCATGCAGACCAATTTGATGCAGTGTGAGGCGTATGGTCTGAGCACTGACAGGCTGACCCCCACCCCTTTAACCTCTGCAGCAATGCTGGCAGCACTCATACGTTTAGTTCTAAAAGAAAACCTACGGATATGACGCTCAGCACATGCACTCAACTACTTTGGTTGACCATGGCAAGGCCTGTTCTGAGTGGAACCTGTCTTGTTAAACCACTGTATGGTCTTGGCCACTGTGCTGCAGATCAGTTTCAGGGTGTTGGCAATCTTCTTATAGCCTAGTCCAGTGATGGCGAACCTTTTAGAGGACCGAGTGCACAAACTGCAAACCAAAACCTACTTTTTTATCGCAAAGTGCGACACTGCAATTTAACCTGAATACTACAGTCCAACATATTATATCTTCCATGTACTTTATCATTTAGCTATAATAGCTTGCCTACATTCCGTGCGCTGCCTGTACTGTTCATAGTGCGCCCTGCGCTGATGAATGGCAGGAAAAAGTGTGAGGCATATTGGTACGCCATAGACTTTTTCCATGGCATGGGTGCCCACAGAGAGGTCTCTGAGTGCCGCCTCTGGCACCCGTGCCATAGGTTCGCCACCACTGGCCTAGTCCATCTTTATGTAGAGTAACAATTCTTTTTTTTAGATCCTCAGAGAGTTCTTTACCAGGAGGTGCCATGTTGAACTTCCAGTGACCAGTATGAGGGAGTGCGAGAGCTCCCCATTCACACCTGAGACCTTTTAACACTAATAAATCACATGACACTTGGGAGGGAAATGTCTAATTGGGAACAATTTGGCCATGTACTTACTTTTGTTTCCAGCTGTTTAGACATTAATGGCTGTGTGTTCAGTTATTTTCAGGGCACATCATCAGTGTTGTCCCATAAAAAGATATAATAAAATATTTACTGATGTGAGGGGTGTAATCACTTTTGTGAGATACTGTATCTGTTCCTCATCTTTTAATCTATAAACATTTCTTTCTCAGGGAGATTTATAAATCCAACTCCAAAACAGCAAAGAAGATATTGTACCAGATAATTAAACTTTGGCTACAAGAAGACCACTGTCTACTATATTTCTTAGGGAACCTATATATAGCCCAAAACAAAGTCCAGGGCCCACCCCTGATTATAGCATGAAAACCGACCAAAAAGAGTGAGTCAATAAAGTACAAAAACACTTATAATACTGAGGTAATCAAAAAGTAACATAATTTTATTAGAAAATCACAAGACATGATTGACACAAATCACAAAAGACATTTAACACAGGTCACAATACATGAACGTATTAAAAACCAAGAGGACCGATGGTGGACTGCTGGTATATATTAATAAAGTGCAAGTGCAGTAATCCTGATTGGTCATCAGTAAAAAGGTGTATTACACCTAACCACTATGGCTCCAAACTACATAATACAATCCATATGCATATATTATACAACAGATACCAAAATTTGGGGGTGAAAATACACACCACAAAGGCTAGCTGAGGCAATAGGGCAACTTAAAATATAATAGGCACATAGAAAATACTGACCAACCAACTTCAGTATACCACGCAGGAACACCACCTGTCCACTCCCCAACGCACGTTTCGCGTTTAGCTTTTTCAAGGGGTACTATATTTCTTAGTCATAGGTAACTGTGACGGATCACCTAATAAACATAGCTTTGGGTACAAGGCAATAGCATACCCAAAGACCCATTGTAAAAAAATCAATACATCACCCCAATAGTTTAGGACGTCACCATGTGAGGTGATACCAATCACATTTAGTACACTGGTCTGTATCCCTATTCCCTGTCTTGCTGAGTAATTCACTCTATGTACTAGAGTGGTTGCGATACCAAATTTTTTATTCAGTTTCGATACCATAAAAAAGTATTGCGATATTCGATACCACGCGAAAAAAGAAACCAAAAAAGCCACGTGCCTTCCGCATTTTAAAAAATGGCGAATCGCTCAGTTTTTTTTTCTGTTCCGGTGTTCACCGCATAGATTTTTTTTATATTTTAATAGTTTTGACTTTTCTAACGTGGCGATATGTAATATGTTTATTATTTATACATTTTATATGTGAAATTGGGGAAAGGGGGTGATTCATACTTGATATTTTGGTGGGTTTTTTTTTTCCACTTTTTATTTAATAACTATTTGCCACCTTAGGGGGCTAGAACCTGGGATTTTTTTAATCCCTTGTCCTATTCACCCTGATAGAGCTCTATCAGGGTGAATAGGACTTCACACTGTCCCTGCTGCTCTGTGCACACAGCATCAGGGATGTTACCTTGGCAGCCAGGGCTTCAGTAGCATCCTGGCTGCCATGGTAACCGATCGGAGCCCCAGGATTACACAGCTGGGGCTCCGATCAGAAGCTGCCACTGCACCACCAATGAGAGGGAAGGGACCCTGTGGCCACTGCCACCAATTATTTTAATACTGGGGGTGTTGAGAGGGGCCGGCGCACTGTCCCACCAATGACTTTAATGGGGTGGGGGGTTGAGGGGGGGCGCACTGCGCCACCAATGATAATTACCCATTAATACAGGAGGCAGGTACTGGCAGATCAGCGGCAGTTAACCCCTTAGGTGCCGCACCTGAGGGGTTAACTGCCGCTGATCGAAGCTCCCTGTCAGGGGCAGGGTGCCGGCAATGCGATTCTGCTGCCGGCACCCGCATCCTGTATTATGTGTAAAAGACTACTTTTCCTGGATCCAGACTTTCAGTATTAGGCTACACAGAGCGGCGCCCAGCAATGTCCCAGCACTTACTATTAGTCCTGGGCGCTGCTCCGTTTGCCCGCTGTGCCCCATTACTGTCTCCTCTCCTGCTCCATATGCTAATTACTATCCGAGCAATGGGCCATCAGCTTCTCTAGTGGGCGTTCCTTCTCCCTGGCTGTAGCGCTGTCCAATCGCAGCGCAGGGAGAAGTAATGCCCACTAGAGAAGCTGATGTCTCCTCCCCATCGCTCCTATAGTAATTATCATGTGGAGCAGGAGAGGAGACAATAATGGGGCAAAGCGGGTGAATGGAGCGGCGCCCAGGAATAATGGTGAGTGCTGGGACATCGCTGGGCGCCGCTCTGTGTAGGAAAAGTCGTATCACTGGTGGCGCAGTGCGCCCGCCCCTCCTCTGCCCCTCTCTCCGTTCATTGGTGGCAGCACAGGGGGAGGGAGGACAGCTTCCTTCTCCCCTGTTCTGCTGAGAGAACATGAGCGCGCCGACAGCAGCGCGCTCATGTTCAGAGATACTAGACTGCACAGAAGCGCAGCCCAGTATCGAACAAATGGAAATCCCGGTATCATATCGATACCGGGACAAAAGTATCGATTGGGTATCGAAATTTCGATACCCGCAACAACCCTACTATGTACAAACATAAACTGAGAGATATTCTAATTATTTGAGAAGATCAAGGGATCATGGTTATATATTGATATCCAAAGGTCTTCAGATAGTACCCCAATATCCTTAATCCATCCTTTTTGTGACTTGTAGAATCCATAGCAGATAGAAATAGTGAGCTAGTATACAGTACCATACTATTTTTTCATATATAAAAAGGCTTGTCATAAGACGTTAAATGTCTCTGTCCTCAAGTTAAAAATCATTCTTTATCTCTGAAAAGTCTTTTTCTAAGTTCTAATTGGTTACTATCGACTAAATAATATATTTCAGTTATTCCCTTTGATGCCCACAATTTAAAATTCAGATTTTTTTCTTTTGAAACATTTTCAATAAGGGATTATTCCATAAGGGGGTGCAACTCCCCTTTTGAACATTCATTTTTTTTTATACTTTTCCAGGCCCTATAGATAGACTAAAACATTTGGCTACCTTATATAGACGATCAGGCAACAACCCAGATACTAATATGTGCAAAATAGAATAGTAACCAATTGTTTTAACTGGGGTTAATAAAGCTGACAAATATGTGAAGTTACGCAACTCTACAATATGTTTATACTTGGTGCCAGTTTGTAAAGAAATACTATGGTCACCTTCTTGAACCACAGCCGAAAAGTCATAAACTGCTACCAGTCTTCCAAAATCACTCCAGTTAATAGAAAGCTAAGGCTATCCCTAAGGTTCTCACCAGATCGTGCCACAAGGCTGGATGGACTTGGTTACTAGGGACCCAGGTTACATCTACAGAGTAAGGTAGCATAAAAATGGTGTGCACTCCCTATAAGCAGACCTACCAGAATTACTAGGGGTGCAGAAAGTAGTCAACAAGCAGGGTTAAATCCAGAAGAGTCAGATAGTGCCAAGACAGCAGATGAGGGTTTAATCCAGAAACAAACCAGTGTCAGATTACCAGAAGTTCAGTACAAACCAAACAGCAAAGGGTTAATCCAGATAACAAGCCAGTATCAGAATAACAGTAGAAGCCAATTTAGTAAGTTGAGGGGTTATTCCAGAAAAGAGCCACACTAAAAACTAGAAATTCTAATTCAAATTAGTGAGTAGCCTTAAATCCCCTGCCTTGCTCTAGGACTGGATGCTGATTAACTCTGCTTCCAGTCTCACTGATAGGTGGACCAGCGGGGCCTGGCTGGTTAGCACCGCAACCCTCCCAGCACAACCATGCACAGAATCTTGGCTGGGTAAATCCTTGACACAGTAAATTCTTATGTTCAGGATGACCATACTTCCTTCTTCACATTTATGACGTTATTTAGCTAACTCTAACCTGGATGGTTTACCTCTCCAAATTAGTTTAAAAGATATTAATATTTTTGAAAGTATAGTCTTGCAAAGCTACTGAACAGTTATTAAATTCATATAAAATTTTACGATGTAAGACCATTTTTACTAGAGCAACCCTTTCTGCCATTGGAAGAGGTCATTTCAACCAAGAATCTACTTTGTTTTTAAGATAGACCGATAGCAGAGAGATGTTTAATCTCCAAAAATCTGAGCTATCTCTAGATGTAACCATCCCTAGATATGTAAATCCCTGATCTTTTGAATACAGTAAATATTTCAGTATATTGGCAGATTTAGACTGGACATGACAAATAATTTTGCTGGTATACAGTGTGCCAGTTCAGTATCAAAGGCTGAGGAAAAGCTTTTAGCCCTGATGTTCTCTATTAATTTCTTAATAAGCATCGTAAAATGTGTACCCTCAACCCCCTCAGAAAAGCTACTGTGAGTCATTTATCAAAGACCAGTGCTTTTCTTTGATATTATTAATATTATAATTTATTTTAAAGTGCCATTAATTCCATGGCGCTGTACATCCAGCTGGGGTTACACAGAAATAAAAAACACAATAAACAAGAAACTATTAACAGACTGGTACAGAGGGGTAGAGGACCCTGCCTGCAAGAGCTTACAATCTATAAGGTAAGAGGAGAACACAGTAGGTGAGGGTATAGGCTGCTCTTGTGAATGTGTGGTGGCAGCATGCTCATTGCAGGTGGTAGGCTTTCCTGAAAAGATGGGTTTTCAGGTTACTCTTAAAGCTTTGGATGTTGGACGTTTAGCTATGGCAGCTAGCAGATCATTGGCGACTTTGGTTAGGGCAGTTTCAGTGCAATGATTTGGTCTGAAGCCGTATTGCATCTGATCAAAAAGTGAGTGGGATCAGAGGTGAGAGGACAATACCAGATGGACATTCTAGGAGTTTGGATGCAAATGGGGGCAGTAAAATGGGAGGATAGCTGGATAAAGAGGATGAGTCCAGGGAAGGCTTCTTGAGTATGGGTGTGATATCTGCTGTGCTGCTGTAGGATGTGCTTAATTTTTGAACTGGTGCAGGCCTCATCATAAATTAGGCACTTCCTCCACCAGTCCATTCACCTAAATTAAAATCTACTCCAGCTTCTGAAACTGGTGTAAATATTAGTACATTTACCAAGGCTGATGACACTACCCCTGCCACACCTCCACACCAACCCCACTGCTCACCAGTGTCAAAGGTAGTGGAAAAATGCAGTGTGCATCTAAATTTAGGTGCATGTGTATTTAATCATTTTTTATGTCAGAAATTGGCATATGGGGTCATGATAAATGACCCCCAATGAGCTTTAAATTAGCTTTGTCCTCCATATCTACAACTTTTAGCAACAGCTTTTTGACAGACTTTGGATTTTTTATTACTGCCTTGTCCATTATCCAACTATATTTATCCTGCTTTATTCTTCCTCTATGAACCTTTTATTATATTTTTTGAAAATAAAAGAGTATAGTGTCAACTAGTAATACTGCTATTATACAAAGCAGAACACTAAGCTCAAATGTAATTTTAAATACAACAAAATACCCATCATTCCCTATCCCTCCCCATCTCATCTGCATCCACTAGAAAGGAACATTAGTAAGACAGAAGTCATTGTCCTGGTAACATGATATAGTGGCCAACTGTCCTGTATTTGGTGGGACTGTCCTTGATTTTCAGAGACAGTCACAGCAAATTCGTGCTGTCCTGGGCCAAAAATGGGTAGGGATAACTCAAAACCCATTCATAAGTAGGTGTTTCCATGTAGGGCTGGGGCGTTCCCACGGACCGGGCTTAGATAACCCGATTTTACCAGCTGAAACATTGGTAAGTACAGTATGGATAGGTATGTTCCCATGAAGAGTTTCTGAAAGATCCAAGTAGTATGTTCAAAGCTGGAAATTAGCAGTATCTTAATATATTGTGGAAGGGTATCAATGAAAAGAGGCCATATTTCAAAAATATCTTAAAGGGAACCTGACACATACAGTGTCTGTGTTGCTGTCACGGCCACGGTTATGGCCGTGACTCCTTGGGAGCCGCATACAGTTGCCCGCGGTGTGGGTTGTTGTTTCAACCGCAGCTTGAGGCTTGATGTTGTTTGCCTCAAGTGCGGTTGCCGCGGACAACAGCTATGTGTGCGGTTCCCTTGGAGTTGTGTGCGTGTGTGTATGCACGTTTGTATGTCTGGTGTGCACTTTGTGTTGTCTGGTGTGCACTTTGAGACTCTTCCTTTCACTGTGGCTGCCCGTGGCAACGTTTGGTATGATGTACATGTGGTGGCAGTGTCCCGGCCTTCGGGCTGTCTCCCAGGACGGCTGCCACCCATGTCGTTGCCTGCGGCAACAGCCACAGTGTGATCTTAGTTTGGTCACTTCCCCTTAATGTGTGTTTCCCTTCTGTGGTGCTGGAAGGGTTAACTCCCTTCCCAGTGTGTGTGTGATGTCACTGGGTGTGTCCGACTGTGGGGTGTGGCTTCTTGGCCTATATAGCCTTGGTGTTTGGCATGGCTCAGTAGGTTGCTTCAGTCATGCTTGGGTGGAGCATCCTCCTGTGCATATTACCTGCCAGTGAGAGCCACCCCTGTGGTCATAAAGATATTGTCGTTATGTTTATGTCTTCTGTGTGTGATGTTGTATGTTATGTTCTGTTGGGACCTTCCTATGTGTTTTGGTGCAGCTTACGGTTCTGGATTCCTGTTTGCTCAGGGATCCAGTCAGCAAGGCTGTGGCAGGTTGGTGGAACTTCTCGTTCGCCTGCGATTCCCGTAAAGCTGTTTGTGTTCCCCTTTTCCCAGCAGCGTGGCCATGGAGACTCCTGCTCCTCCGTGCCTAGGAGGAGTAGGTCGTCTTATCCAGCTCCTAGCTCAGGGATCTGCGGAGGGTAAGTCAGGGCTACGAGGATCCTGCGCATGGGTCCTCCTACCTTAAAGGTTGGCACATGCAGGTAGGAGTTAGGGTCAGGTTAAGGATGCTTGAGGAGGTGACCTGCTCCCTATCCTGTTCTCCTGGCCGACCGGCCATAACAGCATCTGGCATCACACGGCTAAGGGTTTCCCCCATCCTCAGCCGTGACAGTTGAAGGAAGTATGTTACAGAGTAGGAAATGCTGAAAAGACTGATAGGAAAAGATTCAGTAAAACTTGTCTCTTATATATATAAAAATGAGTTAAAGGGGCGGGCACAGTGGAGGTGACTGTTAAAGGGGCGACCGCTGTGGAGGTGACTGTTAAAGGGGTGGGCACTGTGGAGGTCACTGTCAAAGGGGCCAGCACTGTGGAGGTCTTTGTTAAAGGGGCGGGCACTATTGAGGTCACTGTTAAAGGGGCGGGAGCTGTGGAGGTCACTGTTAAAGAGGCGGGCACTGTGGATGTTACTGTTAAAGGGGCAGGGCACTGTGGAGGTCACTGTTAAGGGGGTGGGGTACTGTAGAGATCACTGTTATGGGGTATACTGTTGATATGTTTTAACAACACACAGAAACATTAAATGAAATAGATTAAATATACCCGTGCGATGCCGGGTCCTTCTGCTAGTCATTTATAAATTAAAATTCATGCTCATTTTGAAGGAGGTGATCGACAGCCTTCCCCCTAAGACTGTGCATTCACAGATAGGACCATCTCCTTGACTTGCCCAGAAAGAGCAGGAATGTAAAGGTAGAAATGACTCATTTTGCTGAATCTTTTCCTGTTAATCTATACATCAGTCTGCTCAGCTCTTCCTTCTGTATAACATGGTGCCTGTAGCTTACATTGCATTTTCATGGTTCTCTTTAAACAGAAACTTTATCTTAGTAAGAATAAAGGAACTGGATTAACTGGATGGCCTTTGCTGCTAGGGACCCAGCTTATGTCTGTGGAGATGGTAACAGAAAAAATCTGCAGGCACACCACTGGCTAACCTCCCAGAATAACCAGGGACATACACAGAGAAGTAAGCAAGATCAAACAGTTCAGTGTTTTATTCACACTTTAGGCAAGTGACAAAACAAGCAGTCATAATCAAACAAAAAGTCACCTTGCGGTGTTGGTGGTAATGCACACCATGCTGCAATTCTGCCTCAAAGAGTCCTTAACCATAGCAGCACCAACCTGTTTTCACGCCAAACAGGTAGCAAGCCTTCATCCACACACAAGGTGCCCAGATCCCAACACAGAGACATGGCTTCTGAGCCCAGCTGCCCATTTAAGGACAGCCAGGTGTATTTGACCTCACCTGGCTGTAAATCAGCCCAGCAGCACATGCTGGGAGGAAAATACCTGTTTTCCTAGACAAAACCTCTCACTGTGTCAGATACCCCCTTTGTTCAACCTTGAGGGGGTGAACACACGCCAGACAGTGTATCCGGGACAGGGCATCCGCGTTTCCCTGTAACTGGCCTGCCCTGTGTTCCACCGAAAATGTAAAGTTTTGTGGGGAGAAAAACCATCGGATGACCCAGGCATTTTTGTCCTTGGCCTGTTTCATCCACTTGAGAGGGGAGTGGTCAGTCATCAGGCGGAATTTTCTCCCCAATAAATAATAGCGGAGAGATTCTAGTGCCCACTTGATAGCCAGGTACTCTCTGTCCACTACTTTCTGTGCCCAATGACATACCCCAGGTACTTAGTCTCTTCTAACCCTATTGCACATTTTTTTGGGTTAGCGTTTATGCCAGCTTTCCGAAGGGAGTCCACTACAGCCTGCACTTTGGGTAGGTGACTTTCCCAGTCGGTACTGTGAACGACAATATCGTCCAGGTAAGCCGAAGCGTACCGACGATGTGGACGAAGCACGATGTCCATTAGTCACTGAAAAGTGGCGGGGGCGCCATGCAGACCAAAGGGTAAGACCTTATATTGATACAGCCCCTCAGGCATGATAAAGGGAGTTTTCTCTTTGGCAGCTTCTGTTAAGGGCACTTGCCAGTACCCTTTCGTGAGGTCTAAAACAGAAAAATATCGGGCTTGTCCAAACCTCTCAATAAGCTCATCCACCCGGGGCATGGGATACGCATCGAATTTGGAAACCTTGCTAATTTTTCGAAAGTCGTTACAAAACCGGAACATCCCGTCCGGCTTGGGTATCAATACTATAGGACTGGCCCACTCACTTTTTGACTCCTCAATGACATCTAGCTGCAACATTAACTGCACCTCCTCCGATATCGCCTGTCGCCAAGCCTTGGGTACCCAGTATGGTTTTAATCGGACTTCTGCCTAAGGCTCAGTGACAATGTCATGCTGGATTATGGAAGTGCGTCCAGGGAGGTCTGAGAACACATCTGTGTTCTGACTAACAAACTCCCTGGCCTCCTGAGTCTGTTTAGAGGAGAGGATGTCATAAATTTTTACTGTGGCAGCCGCCTCTTTTGCATCAGACAGAGGGGCCGGTACCTCTTCTCCTAGAAAACCCAGCCGTGTGCTGTCTTCTGTACAGGTTTCCCTATCTTTCCACGATTTGAGTAACTTCACATGGTAAACCTGCTCCGGCTTTCGCCGCCCTGGCTGGTGTTACCTTGTAGTTTACATCTCCAGTTTTCTTGAGTACCTCGTAGGGCCCCTGCCACCTAAATAGGAACTTACTGTCCATGGTCAGCACCAGAACCAAAACCCGATTACCCAGGTTAAAGATCCGGACCCAAGCCTGCCGATTATATACCCGACTATGGGCTCACTAAGCTGCCTCCATATGCTCCCTAGCAAGAGACAACATTGTCTCTATCCGATCTTGCATCTGGGTAACATACTCAATGACACTTTTATGTGGAGTGTGTTGTTGTTCCCACGCCATTTTGGCCACGTCCAAGACAGCGCGAGGGTATCTGCCATATACCAGTTTGAAGGGCGAGAACCCAGTAGAGGCCTGGGGTACCTCTCGCACTGTGAACATAAAATAGGGTAGAAGAAGGTCCCAGTTCTTTCCATCTTTAGCCACCACCCTTTTCAACATATTTTTTAATGTTTGGTGAAACCTTTGTACCAGACCGTCCGTTTGCGAATGGTAAATGGACGTCCATAGCTGTTTTATGTGCAGCCACTTACAGAGTTCCCTCATCACCTTCAATATAAAAGGGGTTCCATGGTCGATCAGAATCTCTTTAGGTAGTCCTAAACATCTCCAATAACTCCTTAGCTATGAGTTTGGCCGAGGTATGTCGCAGTGGCACCGCCTCCGGGTACCAAGTGACGTAGTCTAGAATGACTAAGATGTGTGTGTTGATGCTCTCTGGCGGACTTCGGTACTGGGCCTATGAGATCCATAGGTATTTGGTAAAACGGTACTTCGATGCGGCTGGGGGCTAGTTATCTGGCAGGTCAGGCAAGACTTACAAAACTCTTTCACTTATTTGAATATGCTGGGCCAGTAAAACCGCTGTAGAATACGTTCCTGAGTTTTCTGCAGCCCCACGTGACCCCCGAGAACGTGCTGGTGTTCTAGATCTAACACAAGCTTGCAATAAGCCTTGGGGACCACTAATTGTTCAATAGGTTCACCCCGTAGTTGGTTTACCCGATACACCATATCCTGATGAACCACAAAACGGCGGAACACTGACTCTTCCCCAGGTTGTTGTGGTTCACCATCTACTATTAACACATTTTCCCAGGCGCGGGATAGGGTTGGGTCCCGACGTTCGGCGGTACCAAAATTATCACCGCAGACATTGAGGTCTGCCAATTCAGGACCCGACGGCAAGTCCTCCACATCTCCCACCATCACACTTAGCAGGGTTGTCTCCCCCTCTTCCACCAAAGTGGCGGTCACCCCTACCGGTGGCCCTTCGGTCTCAGGTTCCCAGAGGTTCTGGTCTCCCCTCTGAGCCGGGCCACTCTGCTATGGTTACCCCTGTCTCATGGGCATCAGTCACTCTCATAGCAGGCAACAGTGCCGGGAAGTCTCTCCCTATTATGAGTTCATAATGTAGATTTGTGGCGATAGCCACCTCGTGGGTCCATCTACCGGCAACCGTAGTTAGAGACACCAGCGCAGTGGGGTAGGAAATCTCCATGGATGCACATCACCCCAACTTTCTGGCCAGTATATTCAGGGGTCTGCATCAGGGTAGCCATTACTAGGGTCACCAGACTCCCAGAGTCCAGCAGAGCCTCCACCGGAGTGTCTCCCACTTCCACCTGGCACAAATGATCTAGAGACTCTGGGGTACCTGTTGCAAACAGCCTTCTGGCATATAGCGACTGACGATAGCCATAGTTAGTGTCCATGGCCTCAACCCGATGGGGACAGTCAGCCCTTACATGGCCAGGCTCCTGATACCGCCAGCAGACTATCGGAGCCAGATCTGCCGTGGGTACATCCCGGGCGGGTTTTATCGGCTCAAATCCCTGGGCCTGGGGTGGATATTTCCGGGGTTTGCTGGCCCCCCTTCTGATAGAACCCTCCTTTAGATTCCTGGTAGCTTCATAGCATTCCACCAGGTCCACCATCTCAAGGGCATTGCCAGGAGACAGCTGATCAATCCAGTGCTGGAGAGTGTATGGCAAAGCCCTACAGAACATATCGCCCATCATACGATCCAGCAAAGCAGTGGGTCTCAGCACGTCAGGCTATCGCCATTTTCGCAAAAGGTGAAGTAAGTTAGAACACTGGGGTCTTGCAGGCTCAGCCGGGTTGAACCCCCACTGATGCACCCGCTGGGCATGGACCAAAACATTCACCCCCAGTCTTGCTAGAACCTCACTCTTGAATTTCTGGTAGTCAGACGCCTGATCGTAGTTGCTGGGAATCGGATACCAGGAACAGAGCGACGACCTCGGCCCACTGGTCACCTGGCAGCTTTTCCCTGAGGGCCACTTTCTCGTACATCTCCAGGTAGGTTTCGATGTCGCCTGCGGGGGTCATCTTAGGAATCGCGGCACGGACTGCTTTCCGGGCGTCGTGGACGCTCGGGGTTGCTCCTGCTGTCTGCAAAGCCATCACGTGTTGTAGCAGCAACTGGTTAGTCTCCTGCTGCTGCAGATTAGCCTCTACGAGGGCTCTCACAACAGCCTCTATTTTGTTATGGGGAACTGGTTGTAATACAGCTGGTTTAATGTACGACATTCAACCGTACCTGAAAAATGCAGAAACAAAAAAAAAAATCGGCGTTCACGCCAGCCTCACTGCTCATGACCGCATCCTCCATCAATTGTGGGGTTTCGCTCTGCTAGACAGGATTAGCGGATTAGCCAGGTGCTGCCAAAGCTTGGACCGCCACTTAAAATCCGGTCCGGTATTTGACCTCACCTGCGTGTAAATCAGCCCAGCAGCAAATGCTGGGAGGAAAATACCTGTTTTCCCAGACAAAACCTCTCACTGTGTAACAACAGTTAAAAAAGGGTTAATCCAGAGAATGCTCAATGCCGGTTACCAGGAGAGTCAATATAAGCAAGAACAGTAGCATCAGGGTAAATCCAGAAAACAGCCACAAGTCAGTTTACATAGAGTGTCCATAGGAAATCACACAGTATAAAGCCAGATACATGAGAAATCGCACACAATTCAATCAGAAGTCTCAGATACCCTGCCTAGCTCTGGGATTGGACACAGAGTCAGAAGCCTATGGCCCCTTTCACACGGGCGAGAATTCCGTGCGGGTGCAATGCATGAGTTGAGCGCATCGCACCCGCACTGAATCCGGACCCATTCATTTCTATGGGGCTGTATACATGAGCAGTGATTTTCACGTATCACTTGTGTGTTGCGTGAAAATCGCAGCAAGCTCTATATTGTTTTTCACGCAACGCGTGGTTGCTAGGAGACGATCAGGATTATTATTTTCCCTTATAACATGGTTATAAGGGAAACTAATAGCATTCTTAATACAGAATTCTTAGTAAAATGTCCATTGAGGGGGTTAAAAATAAACTAATTTAACTCTTCCCCATCCACTTTATCACGTAGCGGATCTCCTCTTCTTTCTACTTTCTTAAGGACGTGGCTAAATGACCTTTGATGACATCACTGCACTCATCACATGGTCCATCACCATTGTGATGGACCATGTGATGCGCACACTGACATCATCAAAGGTCCTTTAGCCAGGTCCTGAAGAAAGTAGAAAGAAGAGGAGATCCGCTACGCGATCAAGTGGATGGGGTGAGTTAAATTTGTTTA
Organism: Bufo gargarizans; assembly: GCF_014858855.1. Classification (NCBI taxonomy): domain Eukaryota; kingdom Metazoa; phylum Chordata; class Amphibia; order Anura; family Bufonidae; genus Bufo; species Bufo gargarizans. The sequence continues at coordinate 204,829,856 of NC_058081.1, read as the reverse complement.
TTATTTTTAACCCCTCAATGGACATTTTACTAAGCATTCTGTATTAAGAATGCTATTATTTTCCCTTATAACCATGTTATAAGGGAAAATAATAAAAATCTACACAACACCGATCCCAAACCCGAACTTCTGTGAAGAAGTCCGGGTTTGGGTCTGGGTACCAAACATGCAGATTTTTCTCACAGCGCGTGCAAAACACATTTAAACGCTTTGCACTCGCTCTGAAAAATCAGGCATTTTCCCGCAACGCACCGGTATCTTGTCCGGCCCTCACACGCGACACCCCTGTGAAAGAGGCCTAATGGTTCGGCTATCAATCACACAGACATGTCAACCAGTAGGAACTTGGTTGGTAGACATAGGAGCCTCCCAGAACTGCAATGCATAGTGGTTTGGCTGAATGAAGAGTGAAGCATTAGTATGCATAATAAGCTTCTAATGAACAATGTAAGCATGACTTAAACAGGAAAAAGTATCCAGAAAGCTGAAAACACATTAATCAATATCACAATTCTCTAACAGAAAAGAAAGATATGTAGGCTGCCTACATGATATCAGGCGAACCGAAATGAAGAGAAGAAAAATAGTAAAAACAGAGAAAGGAGTATAAAGGAGAAAAAGGAAAGCAATAGGAAAATAAAGAGGATAGGAAATGCCACTGGAGGGACTATAGAGGTCTGGATATAACTCATCAGGAGAGATTGTCAGGATTCGCCTGAGACCAGTAGGCATCCCATGGGGTCCAGGTTTGGGCAAATGTATCCATTTGGTTATTTAGCAGAGTGGTTAGGTATTCCATTGTGTGGCTATCACAAACACTTTTATGGAAATCTAAATCAGATGAGGTGGCTGTGCAACACCAGTGAAGTGCTATAAGACATTTAGCTGCAGAGAGAATAGTGAGGAACGGCCCGTCCTGACTTTTTGGAAAGTTTTGTGGTGGGACTGGTAGTAGAAATTTGAACGGATCGAGTGGAACATCTTTAGCAAGGACAAGAGAGAGAGGGCAGGTTCAGAAGATTTGAAAAAGGGATGCTGCAGAAGACTTGCAATGCCAGCTCATGCTCAGGATAGTAGGATCAAGCTTATGAAGAAGTTCTGGAGTATGCTACCACATCATAAGGATCTTATATTGGTTTTCTTTATCGAATATACAGATAGATGATTGGGCTGGGTTGGACCAGACACGTTGCCACAAGGGGAGTGCGAGTTCCCCACCCAGTGCTGATTACCATTTATGTATATATGTATGTTTAGGGAAGGGGTCAGGAGGGAGAGTGATGAGTAATTTGCACATATTTGAGATTACACCCTAATGGAGGATCCTAGTGCACATAATGTATCATAAGGTGAAAAAGAGGGAAAAGGAGAAATTTGCTTAGTAGAATGTTTAATTTGGACATATCCACAGCGTGCCGAGGAAACTAATAGAGTACAGTGGTCCCTCAAGATACAATATTAATTGGTTCCAGGACGACCATTGTATGTTGAAACCATTGTAAGTTGAGTAATCGGTTCCAAAGCCCCAAATTTCATCCAAGATAAGAAAAAATGAAGATTTAAGAAAAACAATCAGATAACTAAGGCTACTTTCACACTAGCGTTCGATCGGATCCGTTCTGAACGGATCCGATCATAATAATGCAGATGGAGGCTCCGTTCAGAACGGATCCGTCTGCATTATTTTAGCATATAACAGCTAAGTGTGAAAATAGCCTCGTACGGATCCGTCCAGACTTTCAATGTAAAGTCAATGGGGGACGGATCCGCCTGAAGATTGAGCCATATTGTGGCATCTTCAAACGGATCCATCCCCATTGACTTACATTGTAAGTCTGGACGGATCCGCACGCCTCCGCACGGCCAGGCGGACACCCGAACGCTGCAAGCAGCGTTCAGCTGTCCGCCTGTCCGTGCGGAGGCGAGCGGAGCGGAGGCTGAACGCCGCCAGACTGATGCAGTCTGAGCGGATCCGCTCCATTCAGACTGCATCAGGGCTGGACGGCTGCGTTCGGGTCCGCTCGTGAGCCCCTTCAAACGGAGCTCACGAGCGGACCGACGAACGCTAGTGTGAAAGTAGCCTAAGACAGATAAAACAAGTCCTTACATATAACTGTCAGGAATAGACACTAACTAGCAACTAATCCAGCTATTTTACCAGAGAAGTGACCTTGATTGGTTACATATGAGTCTTTGTATGTTGAGTCTAGTTTCAACTTCTGAGAGGTCAGAAAAGACCATTGTATGTTGAAAATATTGTATCCTGAGGCCATCTTATCTTGAGGGATCACTGTACTTACACTGAGACTCTAAAAAGGTATGTAGGCATATTAACCTTCCCCCGTTAATGTTTCCTTGAATACTGCAGATGGATTTTAGATTTGAAAAGGATCTCTAGCTTTAAATGCCTTTTAAATATGTTTTCAGGCAGACCATTAGAAGGTGAGCTTCTGCAGAAAAGTCTGCATGAAAACTAAGGTGTGTGTGGCGTTGCAGGTTTATAATAGAAGTTCCGAAAAGCGTCTGAATCATGTATCTGAAAGTGATATTTGTGTGCTAATACACTCCTCTATTAGGAACATGGAGAGAGCACTTGTGTACCGAGCGGCTTAGCTAAGCAGGGAGTCAAACGGGGCTCTGCTAGGATTGCAGGGAAGACATCAGTTTATGCTGTAGCCAGGGCTGTCTTTAATATTGATTGGACCCTGGGCAAAAATATTACAAAAATATACAGCACCACACAGTATAGCACCCCACACTATACAGTACCCCACAGTATACAGTACAGCAGTATAGCACTCCACAATATACAGCACCCACAGTATGCAGTATAGCACCCCGCACTATACAGTACCCCACAGTATATAGTATAGCAGCCCACAGTATGCAGTATAGCACCTTATAGTATACAGCACCACACAGTATAGCACCCCACACTATACAGTACCCCACAGTATATATTAGAGCAGTATAGCAGCCCACAGTATACAACACCTCACAGTATACAGTAGAGCAGTATAGCACCTCACCATATACAGCACCCCAAACTATACACGATACAGCACCCCACACTATACAGTACAGCAGTATAGCACTCCACAATATACAGCACCCACAGTATACAGCCCCCCACACTATACAGTACAGCAGTATAGCACTCCATAATATACAGCACCCACAGTATACAGTATACAGCCCCCCACATTATACAGCCCCCCACACTATACAGTACAGCAGCATAGAACTCCACAAAATACAGCACCCACAGTATACAGTATACAGCCCCCCACAGTATACAGCACCCCACACTATACAGCCCCCCACACTATACAGTACAGCAGTATAGCACTCCACAATATACAGCACCCACAGTATACAGCCCCCCACACTATACAGTACAGCAGTATAGCACTCCACAATATACAGCACCCACAGTATACAGTATACAGCCCCCCACACTATACAGCCCCCCACAGTATACAGGCCCCCACACTATACAACACCCCACTATACATTAGTTTACAGTATATTAGCATAACAGCCCCTGTCACCTTTTTTTGATGTAATCTTCACAAAAAAGCTCCACAGTTAAAGGGATTCTGCACTTTCATTTAACTGATGATCTATCCTCTGGATAGATCATCAGCTTCTGATCGGCGGGGGTCCGACACCCAGGACCCCTGTCGATCAGCTGTTTGAGAAGGCAGCGGCGCTCCAGCAGCGCCGCTGCCTTCTCACTGTTTACCGCCGGGCCGCCCGCCCACTGACGTCACGACTAGTATCAACTAGCGTGGGCGAGGCTAAGATCTGTTCACTTGAATGGAGCTTAGCCGCGCCCACGCTAGTTGATACTAGTCATGACATCAGTGGGCGGGCAGCCCGGCGGTAAACAGTGAGAAGGCAGCGGCGCTGCTGGAGCGCCGCTGCCTTCTCAAACAGCTGATCGGCGGGGGTCCTTGGTGTCAGACCCCCGCCGATCAGAAGCTGATGATCTATCCAGAGGATAGATCATCAGTTAAATGAAAGTGCAGAACCCCTTTAAGGCAAACTTCTACAGCAACACTCCTGGTAGGACCTTGATGGCCTCATAGCCATGTGACCAGTAATATTGCTAGGTTACTGGTCACATGGTGATGATGTCATCTAAGGTCCTAGAGAATCACAACTCTCACAGTACGCTGCCTGGAGTGCCAGCAGGCAGGCATGGCAGCACCCCCTGTGTAGCTGACAGCCTGACACCCGGGGCATTGGCTAGCAGGGCTCAAAAGGCAGCTGCCTTTGGCCCCCCAGGAGCAACTGAGCCCGGGGCAGCTGCCCCTTTTGCCCCTTGTTAAAGACGGCCCTGGCTGTAGCTGGCAGCCACATTTATGAGTGATTTATGCAACATGAAGTGACAAATGCACTTGTCTGTTAAGATTCTGCCCAGAAAATGTTTAGTCCAGTGGCCTATGCTCCTCTAGTGATGTTAAGATATCATGCCTTCCTCCTTCAACTTTTCAATATGCTGGATCTATCTTTATTTTCTCACACACACTCATATATGGGTCGTTCCACCACAGAAGGTGATGCCATATTACTATGATATTCCATCACTTTCTGAATTTCTACTGAGAAGAGCACTGATATAGCTCTGTGGCCCATTTATTATCCCAATTACATAACATCTACACCTGAAGCATGGCAAGGTTTGTAAGGCTCTGCCGTGTAGCCACAACATCATCATTGATCTTGTCTCTGATCATTCTCCTAGACCCTGCCCTGTAGATATGATGTATGTCAGCTATTGATGCTGTGTCTTAGGCCTCATGCACACGGCCGTTGTTTGGGTTCGCATCCGAGCCGCCGTTTTGGCGGCTCGGATGCGGACCCATTCACTTGAATGGGGCCACAAAAGATGCGGACAGCACTCCGTGTGCTGTCCGCATCTGTTGCCCCGTTCCACGGCCTCGCAAAAAAAAAAATAACATGTCCTATTCTTGTCCGCGCTTTGCGGACAAGAATAGGCATTTATATTGACAGCCGTACGTTCCGTTCTGCAAATTGTGGAAGTGACACAGGCGTCTTCTGTTCTTTGCGGATACGCGGTTTGCGGACCGCAAAAAACAGAGCGTTCGTGTGCATGAGGCCTTAGAGCGGGATTTTTCCAGCAGGGCTTCAAGCTGGCTTGGATCCTTCGGGGATTTCAAGACTCCCTATTAACGTTTACCAATCACGATAAATAATATGTTCATAATCTGTAATGTGCACATGAACACCACCAACTTATGACTGATGCAACAAGTAAACAAAACATAAATACTATACGAAAAATAAATCCAAATCGGAGAACAAATTATATTTATTTGAAGCTTTGCTGAAGGAAACCAGATTTTATCTTTGTGTCGGATTTCTCCACAATATATTTTCCAGGTGTGAGCAGTGTGAACCAGCTAGGTGGGGTGTTTGTGAATGGCCGTCCTCTCCCAACCTGTAAAAGGAAAAAGATTATAGAACTGGCCACAAGTGGGGTAAGGGCGTGTGAAATCTCAAGGATCTTGCAGGTAAGGTTGTGTTTGTCTCTTTTCTCAAATACCTCATTGAAAGTTATACATATGTTACACATTTTCAAAACCATGAGGTGATCCAGACTATGTAGCCTCTTAGCTTCAGTACCGGTCCCACACAAAAAATTAATGGAATAAGGATCAAATACACACTTCGTTAACTTTGGCCTAGATTTAGTAATCTTAAAGATGGCGTAAGCTTAGACAGGTAACACATTTCGTTTGGGGACATGACCATCAACTAGCTTGACCAGGTCAGGAACTTGCTAGGGTTGAAGTGTAATTCATCAAATTGTGCATAAATAAAGAAACCACATAAGCAAGAGAGTCAAGAATTGCTAAAGCGTGTATCTGGTTCCGACCGCACCAGAAAGCAGTACAGACAGTTGAAAGGAAGAGGACAAACATGGACTGATACTGCAGGAATCAGAAGTAAGTTCAACATACATTAAAGAAGCACTCCCACAAAATGTTTTCTGACTTGAAAGGTACATGGTAAAAACTGGAGTGAAGGTAATTTTGTTTTACCGGTGACTCTGTATGTAAGTTATAACCTCCCTTCTGATCCTCAGCAGTGTCATGTGACCAACAGTCTGACTTTACATATAACACAGCCTCTTATGTGTGGACAGGAAGTTAGTTTATCTATGTATTTCTATGGGAGCCTCAATGTCAGTCTCATAGGAATTAATAGAGAAGTAACTGACTGATTTCCTGTCCTGTGTCAGTTGGAGATTAGAGTGTTGGCAACGACAGAGCTGAGTATCAGAAGGGAGGTTATAACTCACAAATACAGTCATCGGTAAAAATATTACCTTCACTACAATTTACATCATATATCTTTCTAACAGATCAGAGAATAAACATTTTTGTGGGGTGCTTCTTTAAAGGATAACTGTCACACTTAGACCCTAATTTCAATTTTCATATATGTAGTTACTAATAACATGATATTCCAGAATCAGTTACTATTAGACTGACTTACCCCATATTTAATAACATTCAGCCCTTAGCAACCAGTCTGCATAAAACTGCAATTTCACTATTCAGTTAAGATGGCCGCCACTGCCCTCACCCTGAGGCTAATCCCGCCTGCCCTCACTAGCCAGTAACAATAGCCCCCCAAAAGTGTCAGTAACCAGAGCCCTCCCCCTAAAGGGTTAATCTCCTGCAGCACAAAGGGGTCCTCTTACCACATGTTGCTTTCATTTATACACTGAGCAGACGGCAGATCTCCCTTCCCTGCTCTGCGCTGATTCGGCTCTGCTCTGGTTCAACTCTGCTGAGCGAGGGAGCGTCTGCCAAGCGCAGGGACAGGGAGACGTGCACACAGCCCAGGCACTGTTATCAGCTGCTGGGGAGGACCTGGCTTTAATCATTTACTTACAGTCCCTGGCTGTCAGGAATATGATCTTGCAAGCAGCCTTCACGCTGCATGCTCCATCTATCAACAGAAAGACGGACCATGCCTAGCAACCATATTTTAAGCACAGGTAAAAGTAGGCAGTACAGGGAACAAAAATGTGGAATTAAGGGGTAATTAAATACACAGTGAAAAGTTGAAATAGGGCCACCAAGGAGATATTAATCACCACAATCCAATACTCCCAAAAAAATATAATACGACAGTTATACTTTAAGGAAGTGGCCAGATTGTCTGTAATATAGGCAGATATGGCTTAGTGTTGTCTTTGATGTTCTTCTATGGAGAGTTAGAGATCCAAGATTGACATCTATTCCTAGCATCTTTCATGCATATGTTGGTCAATTTATATTGTATAGTTGGATGAAATCTTCCAGGGTCTCTGGCAATCCTGTACTTGCCAGTTCATCCTTGAGCTGGTTACTTAATCCCAGATGAAATTACAACTTGTGTGCAGGGTTATTTCACTAAGTATTGGTGGAGCCCTGATTGCTTGGCTTGTTATATGTATTACAGTTCAAGAGCACCCACTGTTAACTGGTGGTTGGGACACTGATGGTAGGGTCTCTGGACAAGGGCTTAGAGCAACATAGTGAGGCATGAGACTTCAAAATAGACTTGGAGAGAGCTTCACAGCAAGATAGTGAACCGTTCCAGGAGATCATTATTGGGTTGGAGCCAACTTACCTGGGCTGCACATTCTAAGGTGTTCTGCCATTGTTTACCCCAACTCCCATAAGGCAGGATCAGAAGGTCAGACAGACTGGATCAAACACAAGACAGGCACAAGAATACAAGCAGGAACTTAATATACAGTACAGACCAAAAGTTTGGACACACCTTCTCATTCAAAGAGTTTTCTTTATTTTCATGACTATGAAAATTGTAGATTCACACTGAAGGCATCAAAACTATGAATTAACACATGTGGAATTATATACATAACAAAAAAGTGTGAAACAACTGAAAATATGTCATATTCTAGGTTCTTCAAAGTAGCCACCTTTTGCTTTGATTATTGCTTTGCACACTCTTGGCATTCTCTTGATGAGCTTCAAGAGGTAGTCACCTGAAATGGTCTTCCAACAGTCTTGAAGGAGTTCCCAGAGATGCTTAGCACTTGTTGGCCCTTTTGCCTTCACTCTGCGGTCCAGCTCACCCCAAACCATCTCGATTGGGTTCAGGTCCGGTGACTGTGGAGGCCAGGTCATCTGGCGCAGCACCCCATCACTCTCTTTCATGGTCAAATAGCCCTTACACAGCCTGGAGGTGTGTTTGGGGTCATTGTCCTGTTGAAAAATAAATGATGGTCCAACTAAACGCAAACCTGATGGAATAGCATGCCGCTGCAAGATGCTGTGGTAGCCATGCTGGTTCAGTATGCCTTAAATTTTGAATAAATCCCCAACAGTGTCACTAGCAAAGCACCCCCACACCATCACACCTCCTCCTCCATGCTTCACGGTGGGAACCAGGCATGTAGAGTCCATCCGTTCACCTTTTCTGCATCGCACAAAGACACGGTCGTTGGAACCAAAGATCTCAAATTTGGACTCATCAGACCAAAGCACAGATTTCCACTGGTCTAATGTCCATTCCTTGTGTTCTTTAGCCCAAACAAGTCTCTTCTGCTTGTTGCCTGTCCTTAGCAGTGGTTTCCTAGCAGATATTCTACCATGAAGGCCTGATTCACACAGTCTCCTCTTAACAGTTTTTCTAGAGATGTGTCTGCTGCTTGAACTCTGTGTGGCATTGACCTGGTCTCTAATCTGAGCTGCTGTTAACCTGAGGCTGGTGACTCGGATGAACTTATCCTCCGCAGCAGAGGTGACTCTTGGTCTTCCTTTCCTGGGGCGGCCCGCATGTGAGCCAGTTTCTTTGTAGCGCTTGATGGTTTTTGTGACTGCACTTGGGGACACTTTCAAAGTTTTCCCAATTTTTCGGACTGACTGACCTTCATTTCTTAAAGTAATGATGGCCACTCGTTTTTCTTTACTTAGCTGCTTTTTTCTTGCCATAATACAAATTCTAACAGTCTATTCAGTAGGACTATCAGCTGTGTATCCACCTGACTTCTCCACAATGCAACTGATGGTCCCAACCCTATTTATAAGGCAAGAAATCCCACTTATTAAACCTGACAGGGCACACCTGTGAAGTGAAAAACATTTCAGGTGACTACATCTTGAAGCTCATCAAGAGAATGCCAAGAGTGTGCAAAGCAGTAATCAAAGAAAAAGGTGGCTACTTTGAAGAACCTAGAATATGACATATTTTCTGTTGTTTCACACTTTTTTGTTATGTATATAATTCCACATGTGTTAATTCATAGTTTTGATGCCTTCAGTGTGAATCTACAATTTTCATAGTCATGAAAATAAAGAAAACTCTTTGAATGAGAAGGTGTGTCCAAACGTTTGGTCTGTACTGTATGACTGATATCCAACAATGAAGCACTTTTAAAGGCCCTCTAAGAGTGATATCACAATCCTTGTTGAGTTCTGATTCTGCAGCTGGAACTGCATCTCACAAGTAGAGTATAGTCATGGTGTCCCAGTGCCATGGTGATGCCAGTTTCGTACAAGCTAACAAATCACCCACCCAGCATGGAAATCACCATGGTTGTGTGCTGTTATGAAGTGATTTTTAAAGCTACTTTGGAGGCATTTTGTATTATTTTGTATTATAGAACTTCATTATTATGTGGAATTTCACAAGACCAGAAAAAGTAGAGGACTAGCTAAGATAAAGACAAAATGATATTAAGAGATGTTGTGTGGACATTATATTTTCGGCTGATTTTCTGTACCAGATTCCCTTTATAAGAACGTCTCTGAAATGTATTACATATTTGTGCTTACTTCTTCACCAGTAATCATCATACCTGTTTGTCAGAACCAGTCTTTTTACCATATTGCAGGTATCCAACGGATGTGTCAGCAAAATTTTGGGCCGCTATTACCAAACTGGTTTTGTAGAGCCCAAAGCAATGGGAGGAAGCAAGCCAAGACTAGCTACCCCAAAAGTGGTAGAAAAGATTGCTCAACTTAAGTGGGAGCATCCATCAATGTTTGCTTGGGAGATTCGAGAGAGATTGCTTACGGACAGGATCTGCCCTGAAGATAAAATTCCAAGTGTAAGTACAAAAAACTACATACAGATACAACCATAGACTTTGGGGGAGATTTATCAAAACTTGTGTAAAGGAACACTGCCTTAGTTGCCCATAGCAGCCAATCAGATTCCATCTTTCATTTTTCAGATCTCCTTTGGAAAATGAATAGAAAAATCTGATTAGTTACCATGGACCACTATACCAGTTTTCTCCCCCTATGTTTTTACCCCACTTAACAAATTCTGATAACTTTCCTTTATGACTCCCGAATCCATAATAATCTTTTCAGTCTGCACCCAAAGTATAGTGCCAGAGAAGTTTTAAGATAACCTAATAGATTTATTTTGCTACTCCTGCATGGTACAGGCATGAGATTTTAGTGCAAGAAATAATTAGGCAAGGGAGAGAATTTTTTAAAGACAGACATACCCTTTAAGTCACCTACCCAGAGTTACAGGTTGGAAATAATATACTGAAAATACAGTTAGAGGCTGCTTCAAAATGATATGGCCACATGCAAAACAGTATGGCGCCCACGCTGAACGAGCTACGATGAGACTTCAGGGTCAGGTGTGAATATGTCTTCACTGCCTGGCCCTGTCAGTCAGTGGTGAGGGCTCACCATGAAGGGCAGTGAGAGGAGGCTTTGGCACCACCCTCGTTGCTCCTAGGAGCTAATTCATGTATTATAGAACATTAATTTTCTCAAGAATGCGGGCACTTGGAGGGTGGGATCAAGACCATGATGTCAACTGTCAAGCAGACATGTCTTTGGTGAGACGGTTTTATTTTTATGTATTTGATTATAGAACCCCTTTAAGGCCCCCATATTCACTAGAATATTGTTGGCTAAAACCACCAAAAGACGGGTTTGGCCAATAGCCTAATGTGTGTGGGAAGATCCAGACTCTCCCCTGACATATGAAGGATCAGAAAACGTAAATATTTTCAACTGATCCTTTTGTTGTCCCAGAAGGTATGCTGCCACCAGAGGTGTCTGGCAGTGGCTTTCTCCACTTTCCCTATTGAATACACATACACATTTGGCGGAGCATGGATGAGTATGGGGGAGTCAGGAAAGATAGCTCTCAGCCAATAGCTGTTAAATGTGTATGGCTGACCTAAGTCTAAAGTTGATCAAAACGGACTACGGTATTTAAACCAAAACCATAATTTGTCAGGTGAAATATGACAACAAACAATTATTTAAGCCAAATAATGACAGACTATTATCATCTGAAATAAAGTCAGCTGTTCCTGAAATTTTCATTATTTGAACGAACATTCCCAGAAAGGTCGTTTGTCCATCACCCAGTTTCATTGAACAAGTATGGCCAGTTTCATTGAACAACTGTAACGTCCAATATCGACTAAAATTTGTATTGCCTTGTCTGTGAAACAAACGTTCACCAGATGATTGTTCAACTACTGTTCAACCAACTTTTATGTAATGTATATGGCTATCTTAAGGGGGCTTTCTCCTCTCATATATTGGTGGCATATTGCTTGGCTCTGCCACCAATGTGGGTCATACCTCTAGCTATTTCTGGCAGTCCCGTAGAGGTGAATGGATTGGTGGCCATGCATGCGTGGTGAGCTCTCTATTCACTTCTATTGGGATTCTGAAAATAGTTGAGCAAACTTGCTCTGCTATTTTCAGAACTCCCATAGAAGTGAATGGAGAATACGGACATGCGAGATGCGCTCTTATTCACTTAGGGGGTTTGTTCGGGAGATAGGAGTGGGTCCCAAACATTGGTGGCATATACTAGATGACACAACCTCTTTAAGTGTTGACAGGACAAATATCTAATACAATATTATACAATATTTCCATCAGTTATTGTGAGCTAAAACCAGTAGTGAAGCCTACTCAGAGAGAAGGTATAAGGGAAAGATCTGCACCTGTTCAGTGTTTTTGACCCACACTAAGTTTTGGCTCACAATAAGGCCTCTTGGACACGACCGTATGTATTTTGCGGTCTGCAAAAAACCGATCCGCAAAAAATATGGATGACATCCGTGTGAATTCTGTATTTTGCAGAACGGAACAGCTGGCCCCTAACAGAACAGTACTATCCTTGTCTGTAATGTGGACAATAATAGGACATGTTCTATTTTTTTGCGGAACGGAAATACGGAAATGGAATGCACACGGAGTACCTTCCGTTTTTTGTGTGGACCCATTGAAATGAATGGTTCCGTATACGGTCTGCAAAAAAACCAGAACGGAAATGGAATGAAAATATGTTCATGTACAAGAGGCCTAACTGATGGAAAAAACTGATCAAATAAGTGAAGTGTGAACTTGGCCCAAGCAGAACTGTCTGATACCTTTGGAACAATAGGTGGGAAATGCATTTTATAAACATATTAGAAATGCTACTAACAATAAGTCAATAATATGTCTAATTAGAATGCCAGTGAAGGAGGAAGAATTAACTGTTAATTACATTTGTCTGTTGTAGGTATTGAAGAAATGTATATGTATGGCATTAAAGCTAAGCCCCATATGGGCTAACAACAATTTAATTAAAATTAAATACACATTTTAAGAATCAAAATTGAGCTATTTGGTCCTTTTATGAGTTGTCTGATTGATGTAATTGTGTGATGTACTTACAGCGTAATCATTAGATAGACAGTGTGACTGGGATGAAACAGTTCTACAATGCAAAAATCCTTAATATGTTTGTAAGTAGCATTATGAAGATAATCTCTCATGATTGCAAAGTAGTCAACGTAATGTTTCATTCTGATGTCCCGAATCCATTACAGGCACAATTCTAATCATGTTCCATGACTAAAGCCAAATGACCCTCTACTTTGCAGAAGCATCCTTAAAGGGGTTGTCCAGGTTCAGAGCTGAACCCGGACATCCCTTCATTTTCACCCCAGCAGCCCTTCTGACATGAGCATCGGCGCAGTTCATGCTCTGATGCTCTCCTTTGCCCTACACTAAATTGCGCAGTGCAAAGGCATTTTTTTGAGATCCGGTGACGTACCGGGGCTCTTCATGGGGCTGCCAGGAACCCCAGTGACGTCACCGGCACTGATGAGCGGGCTTTAGCGCTTCCCTAGGCAGTAAAACGGCTAGGGCAGCGCTAAAGCCCACCCATCAGAGCCGGTGACAGTCACTGAACACACTGCCGGGCGGAAGTTTTCCGCCCGGCAATGTATTATTGAAAACAAAAGACCCCATGCCCTGCGCGATCTAGTGCAGGGCAAGGGAGCGCATCGGAGCATAAGATGCTCCAATGCTAGCTTAAGGGAGGCTGCCTGAGTGAAAATAAGGGTATGTCTGGGTTCAGCTCTGAACCCCGACAACCCCTTTAATAACATATCAATAACTGTAACTAAGCAATAATTGCTTCTTACACTGGTTTGCCTATTTTATCTTAACCCAAATGTTCATCTTTTTATGTTCATATTGTTAGTAATGTGTTGCTAAAATTCTCTGCTTCAAGGTATCATCAATAAATAGAGTTTTAAGGAATTTACCATCAACGTTGAACTTTCCTTCTTATTTGGAACCATCCAGTCCAGGTAAGTTAATGTGTTTAATTGACTTACAATAGGGGACTTACACCCCAGCAGCCCCTTCTCTGCTTCTTTGCTGCTCTTTTTTGTAGATTGAAGACCTTCAGAGGTCATGTGGCCACCTGAAGGTCCCATTTTGTAAAAGTTTTTGCCTCATTTTGCGGCAAGAAAAGCAATATAACTTCAATGTGGTTTATGTTTTGGGACCAGACATCATTGCACAATGTAATTTTGTTGCAGTTTTTGCCATGAATCATGCATAAATCAATATAAATCTGCAATTTCCATAAAATGTTTGGGTGGCCCGATGGAAGTCTTGGACTTGCCCAAACTGCTCATATTATAATCCACCATTGGTAGGGATATTTAAAAAAAATGGTCCAGTAAAATAAAAAAATTAATTCACTATTACCAAGAAGCATCCAGGCAGTTTAAATGGACGCTGATCACATACATGTACACTGATACTTTTCATATTTACAAGACTTTTGATGGAGACCACATTTAAAGGCATCATAAAGATTTTAGCACCACTCATGCTCTTACATCAGGTTACATGCCCAGTAGTGGTTGCAACTTCACATCTAGCATAAAGGCGCTTTTACATGGGACCAGGATCGGGGAAGTTGTCAAGGATTAGTATAAATGTGCCACCAAACATCTAATGAATATCTCGTTCACTGGGTAATAGTATTTTTCATGTGGCACATAAAGCCATTGTTTGCAGGAACCATGTCATATACAGTCATGTGAAAAAATTAGGACACCCTTTGAAAGCATGTGGTTTTTTGTAACATTTTTAATAAAAGGTTATTTCATCTCCGTTTCAACAATACAGAGAGATTAAAGTAATCCAACTAAACAAAGAAAACTGAAGAAAAGTCTTTTCAAGATCTTCTGTAAATGTCATTCTACAAAAATGCCTATTCTAACTGAGGAAAAAGATAGGACACCCTCACATGTATTCCCTCTTAAATTGGCTCAGATCTCACACAGGTATATCACACCAGGTGCACATAATTAGTAGATCGTTACTCTGCATGTTGAATGAGGCTTGCCCTATTTAAACCTCAGACATTTAGTTTGGTGTGCTCCTGACTGTTGAAGTGAGAGTGAGCACCATGGTGAGAGCAAAAGAGCTGTCAGAGGACTTCAGAAAAAAGATTGTAGCAGCCTATGAGTCTGGGAAGGGATTTAAAAAGATCTCAAAAGATTTTGAAATCAGCCATTCCACTGTCCGGAAGATAGTCTACAAGTGGAGGGCTTTCAAAACAACTGCCAACATGCCCAGGACTGGTCGCCCCAGCAAGTTCACCCCAAGAGCAGACCGCAAGATGCTAAAAGAGGTCTCCAAAAACCCTAAAGTGTCATCTCGAGAACTACAGCAGGCTCTGGCTACTGTTGATGTAGAAGTACATGCCTCTACAATCAGAAAGAGACTGTACAAGTTTAACTTGCATGGGAGGTGTGCAAGGAGGAAACCTTTGCTTTCCAAGAGAAACATCGAGGCCAGACTGACATTTGCCAGAGATAAAGTTGACAAAGACCAGGACTTCTGGAATAATGTTCTTTGGACAGATGAGTCCAAAATTGAATTATTTGGACACAACAGCAGAGGACATGTTTGGCGTAAACCAAACACAGCATTCCAAGAAAAGAACCTCATACCAACTGTGAAGCATGGAGGTGGAAGTGTCATGGTTTGGGGCTGCTTTGCTGCAGCAGGACCTGGTCAGCTCACCATCATAGAATCCACGATGAATTCTACTGTGTATCAGAAGGTGCTTGAAGAACATGTGAGACCATCAGTTAGAAAATTAAAGCTGAAGCGGAACTGGACCATGCAACATGACAATGACCCAAAACATACTAGTAAATCAACCAAAGATTGGCTGAAAAAGAAGAAATGGAGAGTCCTGGAATGGCCAAGTCAAAGTCCAGATTTGAATCCCATTGAGATGCTGTGGGGTGACTTGAAAAGGGCTGTACGTGCAAGAAACCCCTCAAACATCTCACAGCTGAAAAAGTTCTGCATTGAGGAGTGGGGTAAAATTTCCTCAGACCGATGTCGAAGACTGGTAGATGGCTACAAGAACCGTCTCACTGCAGTTATTTCAGCCAAAGGAGGTAACACTCGCTATTAGGGGCAAGGGTGTCCTATCTTTTTCCTCAGTTAGAATAGGCATTTTTGTAGAATGACATTTACAGAAGATCTTGAAAAGACTTTTCTTCAGTTTTCTTTGTTTAGTTGGATTACTTTAATCTCTCTGTATTGTTGAAACGGAGATGAAATAACCTTTTATTAAAAATGTTACAAAAAACCACATGCTTTCAAAGGGTGTCCTAATTTTTTCACATGACTGTAAACAAGGATGTGATGCTGGCAAACAATGAATATGTATGGGGATGAGAGATCAGAACAGAGATAATTTGTCCCCATATTACAGAGATGCAAATGCAGCTATCACGTCCTCTCGCAATGGGGCATTTATCAGGAATATTTGGTTTATTCCTGATAATTGCCTATGCATCTGCCCATGCATTAGGCTGACATCTGTATATTTACATAACTAAAGTGTGTAATCTAATTGTGATATGATCATTCAGCTTATGGAATCATGTTTTTTCAGGTTTGCACAAGTTTTCTGGTTACTATACCTTTAACTTTACAGGGGATTAAATTGTGTTTGAACCTGGCTCTAGTTATTTAAAATTACTTTAGAAATGACTGAAGGTCCTGGAAGGGTCTATGGGTGCTTCTTAATAAAAGCACCTAGTTCCACTTCGTATCACGTTTGCTCATGAATTTTATCTACACCACTAGGAGAAAAAAAAATATATTGTCATGAAGAGGTTTAAGGTAAATTATTTCCCAATTTAGTAGACCCATAATCTGAGTAACCATTATAAAACGTTTCCCTGGAGTTTTTGTAAAATAGTGTCACAAATACTAACATAGCTTTCTAGAGAGAAAACTAGTCTCATAGCATACATACAAGAGCAAAACTTTCTATTAGGCATAAGAAGTACATGCCAAGTAGTGGCCATCTAGTGCAAGGAAAGTCAGTGGCAGAGTAGTCTACAGCATATACTTCTCTATGGTAATGGTAATTGTAATTGAGAACTGTGAAAGGTATTAGTATACATACTTGTACTTTATTTGGCCATCTCTGGTTCAGGTGTCCCATCACCGTTGGACCAGAAACACCAAATTGATCATTAACTCCTTCCCATAATTACCATTTTTCATTTTATTAGAGCACTCTATTTGCAGTTTGAGTTAAACATATTTTTAATGGCGTTTAACCCGTTTAACTTGCATGGCGGAAGTCGGCCCTTGTCCAGCGGGTGCCATAGCTGCCTGGTTTCTGCTGTTTCAAACAACAGAGACCTACTGCGGATGTATGCGATCAGCCATAAGGCTGACTGTATACATTTAACCCCTCATCTAGGTGATCTGGAAGCCGGAGCCGCATGCTCCCACTCCCGTAACAGCGTTTCCTGGCTGAGATCGGGGAAGCTGATACTTTCGCGTAATAGCCGGAAGCCACAAGCAAGCTTTGTTAGCTATTACTAAAATATACCAATACAGGCCAGCAGGTCGTAGCACTGTATTTATACATTATAAATGAAGTATTCAATGATGGCTGTTATAGTCACTAAAGGTTAAAAAAAAGTGGTAAAAAAAGCTTTTAAAAATATAAAAAATTAAAAAATTATATAAAAGCTCAAATCACCTCCCTTTCCCAAAATAAAAATACATAACCAATAGAGTTGAGCGAACACCTGGATGTTCGGGTTCGAGAAGTTCGGCCGAACATCCCGGAAATGTTCGGGTTCGGGATCCGAACCCGATCCGAACTTCGTCCCGAACCCGAACCCCATTGAAGTCAATGGGGACCCGAACTTTTCGGCACTAAAAAGGCTGTAAAACAGCCCAGGAAAGAGCTAGAGGGCTGCAAAAGGCAGCAACATGTAGGTAAATCCCCTGCAAACAAATGTGGATAGGGAAATGAATTAAAATAAAAATTAAATAAATAAAAATTAACCAAAATCAATTGGAGAGAGGTTCCATAGCAGAGAATCTGGCTTCCCGTCACCCACCACTGGAACAGTCCATTCTCAGATATTTAGGCCCCGGCACCCAGGCAGAGGAGAGAGGTCCCGTAACAGAGAATCTGTCTTCATGTCAGCAGAGAATTAGTCTGCATGTCATAGCAGAGAATGAGGCTTCACGTCAGCCACCACTGCAACAGTCCATTGGCATATATTTAGGCCCAGCACCCAGGCAGAGGAGGGAGGTCCCGTAACAGAGAATCTGTCTTCATGTCAGCAGAGAATTAGTCTGCATGTCATAGCAGAGAATGAGGCTTCACGTCAGCCACCACTGCAACAGTCCATTGGCATATATTTAGGCCCAGCACACACACAGGCAGAGGAGAGAGGTCCCGTAACAGAGAATCTGGCTTCATGTCAGCAGAGAATCAGTCTGCATGTCATAGCAGAGAATGAGGCTTCACGTCAGCCACCACTGCAACAGTCCATTGGCATATATTTAGGCCCAGCACACACACAGGCAGAGGAGAGAGGTCCCGTAACAGAGGATCTGGCTTCATGTCAGCAGAGAATCAGTCTGCATGTCATAGCAGAGAATCAGGCTTCACGTCAGCCACCACTGCAACAGTCCATTGTCATAAATTTAGGCCCAGCACCCAGGCAGAGGAGAGAGGTCCCGTAACAGACAATCTGGCTTCATGTCAGCAGAGAATTAGTCTGCATGTCATAGCAGAGAATGAGGCTTCACGTCAGCCACCACTGCAACAGTCCATTGGCATATATTTAGGCCTAGCACACAGGCAGAGGAGAGAGGTCCCGTAACAGACAATCTGGCTTCATGTCAGCAGAGAATCAGTCTGCATGTCATAGCAGAGAATGAGGCTTCACGTCACCCACCACTGCAACAGTCCATTGGCATATATTTAGGCCTAGCACACAGGCAGAGCAGAGAGGTCCCGTAACAGACAATCTGGCTTCATGACAGCAGAGAATCAGTCTGCATGTCATAGCAGAGAATGAGGCTTCACGTCACCCACCACTGCAACAGTCCATTGGCATATATTTAGGCCTAGCACACAGGCAGAGCAGAGAGGTCCCGTAACAGACGATCTGGCTTCATGTCAGCAGAGAATCAGTCTGCATGTCATAGCAGAGAATGAGGCTTCACGTCAGCCACCACTGCAACAGTCCATTGGCATATATTTAGGCCTAGCACACAGGCAGAGGAGAGAGGTCCCGTAACAGACAATCTGGCTTCATGTCAGCAGAGAATCAGTCTGCATGTCATAGCAGAGAATGAGGCTTCACGTCACCCACCACTGCAACAGTCCATTGGCATATATTTAGGCCCAGCACCCAGGCAGAGGAGGGAGGTCCCGTAACAGAGAATCTGTCTTCATGTCAGCAGAGAATTAGTCTGCATGTCATAGCAGAGAATGAGGCTTCACGTCAGCCACCACTGCAACAGTCCATTGGCATATATTTAGGCCCAGCACCCAGGCAGAGGAGGGAGGTCCCGTAACAGAGAATCTGTCTTCATGTCAGCAGAGAATTAGTCTGCATGTCATAGCAGAGAATGAGGCTTCACGTCAGCCACCACTGCAACAGTCCATTGGCATATATTTAGGCCCAGCACCCAGGCAGAGGAGGGAGGTCCCGTAACAGAGAATCTGTCTTCATGTCAGCAGAGAATTAGTCTGCATGTCATAGCAGAGAATGAGGCTTCACGTCAGCCACCACTGCAACAGTCCATTGGCATATATTTAGGCCCAGCACCCAGGCAGAGGAGGGAGGTCCCGTAACAGAGAATCTGTCTTCATGTCAGCAGAGAATTAGTCTGCATGTCATAGCAGAGAATGAGGCTTCACGTCAGCCACCACTGCAACAGTCCATTGGCATATATTTAGGCCCAGCACCCAGGCAGAGGAGGGAGGTCCCGTAACAGACAATCTGGCTTCATGTCAGCAGAGAATCAGTCTGCATGTCATAGCAGAGAATGAGGCTTCACGTCACCCACCACTGCAACAGTCCATTGGCATATATTTAGGCCCAGCACCCAGGCAGAGGAGGGAGGTCCCGTAACAGAGAATCTGTCTTCATGTCAGCAGAGAATTAGTCTGCATGTCATAGCAGAGAATGAGGCTTCACGTCAGCCACCACTGCAACAGTCCATTGGCATATATTTAGGCCCAGCACCCAGGCAGAGGAGGGAGGTCCCGTAACAGAGAATCTGTCTTCATGTCAGCAGAGAATTAGTCTGCATGTCATAGCAGAGAATGAGGCTTCACGTCAGCCACCACTGCAACAGTCCATTGGCATATATTTAGGCCCAGCACCCAGGCAGAGGAGGGAGGTCCCGTAACAGAGAATCTGTCTTCATGTCAGCAGAGAATTAGTCTGCATGTCATAGCAGAGAATGAGGCTTCACGTCAGCCACCACTGCAACAGTCCATTGGCATATATTTAGGCCCAGCACCCAGGCAGAGGAGGGAGGTCCCGTAACAGAGAATCTGTCTTCATGTCAGCAGAGAATTAGTCTGCATGTCATAGCAGAGAATGAGGCTTCACGTCAGCCACCACTGCAACAGTCCATTGGCATATATTTAGGCCCAGCACCCAGGCAGAGGAGGGAGGTCCCGTAACAGACAATCTGGCTTCATGTCAGCAGAGAATCAGTCTGCATGTCATAGCAGAGAATGAGGCTTCACGTCACCCACCACTGCAACAGTCCATTGGCATATATTTAGGCCCAGCACCCAGGCAGAGGAGGGAGGTCCCGTAACAGAGAATCTGGCTTCATGTCAGCAGAGAATTAGTCTGCATGTCATAGCAGAGAATGAGGCTTCACGTCAGCCACCACTGCAACAGTCCATTGGCATATATTTAGGCCCAGCACCCAGGCAGAGGAGGGAGGTCCCGTAACAGAGAATCTGTCTTCATGTCAGCAGAGAATTAGTCTGCATGTCATAGCAGAGAATGAGGCTTCACGTCAGCCACCACTGCAACAGTCCATTGGCATATATTTAGGCCCAGCACCCAGGCAGAGGAGGGAGGTCCCGTAACAGAGAATCTGTCTTCATGTCAGCAGAGAATTAGTCTGCATGTCATAGCAGAGAATGAGGCTTCACGTCAGCCACCACTGCAACAGTCCATTGGCATATATTTAGGCCCAGCACACACACAGGCAGAGGAGAGAGGTCCCGTAACAGAGAATCTGGCTTCATGTCAGCAGAGAATCAGTCTGCATGTCATAGCAGAGAATGAGGCTTCACGTCAGCCACCACTGCAACAGTCCATTGGCATATATTTAGGCCCAGCACACACACAGGCAGAGGAGAGAGGTCCCGTAACAGAGAATCTGTCTTCATGTCAGCAGAGAATTAGTCTGCATGTCATAGCAGAGAATGAGGCTTCACGTCAGCCACCACTGCAACAGTCCATTGGCATATATTTAGGCCCAGCACACACACAGGCAGAGGAGAGAGGTCCCGTAACAGACAATCTGGCTTCATGTCAGCAGAGAATTAGTCTGCATGTCATAGCAGAGAATGAGGCTTCACGTCAGCCACCACTGCAACAGTCCATTGGCATATATTTAGGCCCAGCACACACACAGGCAGAGGAGAGAGGTCCCGTAACAGAGAATCTGTCTTCATGTCAGCAGAGAATTAGTCTGCATGTCATAGCAGAGAATCAGGCTTCACGTCACCCACCACTGCAACAGTCCATTGGCATATATTTAGGCCCAGCACCCAGGCAGAGGAGGGAGGTCCCGTAACAGAGAATCTGTCTTCATGTCAGCAGAGAATTAGTCTGCATGTCATAGCAGAGAATGAGGCTTCACGTCACCCACCACTGCAACAGTCCATTGGCATATATTTAGGCCTAGCACACAGGCAGAGGAGAGGTTCATTCAACTTTGGGTAGCCTCGCAATATAATGGTAAAATGAAAATAAAAATAGGATTGAATGAGGAAGTGCCCTGGAGTCCAATAATATATGGTTATGGGGAGGTAGTTAATGTCTAATCTGGACAAGGGACGGACAGGTCCTGTGGGATCCATGCCTGGTTCATTTTTATGAACGTCAGCTTGTCCACATTGGCTGTAGACAGGCGGCTGCGTTTGTCTGTAATGACGCCCCCTGCCGTGCTGAATACACGTTCAGACAAAACGCTGGCTGCCGGGCAGGCCAGCACCTCCAAGGCATAAAAGGCTAGCTCTGGCCACGTGGACAATTTAGAGACCCAGAAGTTGAATGGGGCCGAACCATCAGTCAGTACGTGGAGGGGTGTGCACACGTACTGTTCCACCATGTTAGTGAAATGTTGCCTCCTGCTAACACGTTGCGTATCAGGTGGTGGTGCAGTTAGCTGTGGCGTGTTGACAAAAGTTTTCCACATCTCTGCCATGCTAACCCTGCCCTCAGAGGAGCTGGCCGTGACACAGCTGCCTTGGCGACCTCTTGCTCCTCCTCTGCCTTGGCCTTGGGCTTCCACTTGTTCCCCTGTGACATTTGGGAATGCTCTCAGTAGCGCGTCTACCAACGTGCGCTTGTACTCGCGCATCTTCCTATCACGCTCCAGTGCAGGAAGTAAGGTGGGCACATTGTCTTTGTAGCGTGGATCCAGCAGGGTGGCAACCCAGTAGTCCGCACAGGTTAAAATGTGGGCAACTCTGCTGTCGTTGCGCAGGCACTGCAGCATGTAGTCGCTCATGTGTGCCAGGCTGCCCAGGGGTAAGGACAAGCTGTCCTCTGTGGGAGGCGTATCGTCATCGTCCTGCCTTTCCCCCCAGCCACGCACCAGTGATGGACCCGAGCTGCGTTGGGTGCCACCCCGCTGTGACCATGCTTCATCCTCATCCTCCTCCACCTCCTCCTCATCCTCGTCCTCCTCGTCCTCCAGTAGTGGGCCCTGGCTGGCCACATTTGTACCTGGCCTCTGCTGTTGCCAAAAACCTCCCTCTGAGTCACTTCGAAGAGACTGGCCTGAAAGTGCTAAAAATGACCCCTCTTCCTCCTCCTCCTCCTCCTCCTGGGCCACCTCCTCTTCCATCATCGCCCTAAGTGTTTTCTCAAGGAGACATAGAAGTGGTATTGTAACGCTGATAACGGTGTCATCGCCACTGGCCATGTTGGTGGAGTACTCGAAACAGCGCAACAGGGCACACAGGTCTCGCATGGAGGCCCAGTCATTGGTGGTGAAGTGGTGCTGTTCTGTAGTGCGACTGACCCGTGCGTGCTGCAGCTGAAACTCCACTATGGCCTGCTGCTGCTCGCACAGTCTGTCCAGCATGTGCAAGGTGGAGTTCCACCTGGTGGGCACGTCGCATATGAGGCGGTGAGCGGGAAGGCCGAAGTTACGCTGTAGCGCAGACAGGCGAGCAGCAGCAGGATGTGAACGCCGGAAGCGCGAACAGACGGCCCGCACTTTATGCAGCAGCTCTGACATGTCGGGGTAGTTGTGAATGAACTTCTGCACCACCAAATTCAGCACATGCGCCAAGCAAGGGATGTGCGTCAAATTGGCTAGTCCCAGAGCTGCAACGAGATTTCGCCCATTATCACACACCACCAGGCCGGGCTTGAGGCTCACCGGCAGCAACCACTCGTCGGTCTGTTGTTCTATACCCCGCCACAACTCCTGTGCGGTGTGGGGCCTGTTTCAGAATGGCCTGCTGACGTTTACCCCGGGCTGTGCTGAAGTTGGTGGTGAAGGTGTGTGGCTGACTGGATGAGCAGGTGGAAGAAGAGGAGGAGGAAGCCGAGAAGGAGGAGGTGGCAACAGGAGGCAAAGAATGTTGCCCTGCGATCCTTGGCGGCGGAAGGACGTGCGCCAAACAGCTCTCCGCCTGGGGACCAGCTGCCACTACATTTACCCAGTGTGCAGTTAGGGAGATATAGCGTCCCTGGCCGTGCTTACTGGTCCACGTATCTGTGGTTAGGTGGACCTTGCCACAGATGGCGTTGCGCAGTGCACACTTGATTTTATCGGATACTTGGTTGTGCAGGGAAGGCACGGCTCTCTTGGAGAAGTAGTGCCGGCTGGGAACAACATACTGTGGGACAGCAAGCGACATGAGCTGTTTGAAGCTGTCTGTGTCCACCAGCCTAAATGACAGCATTTCATAGGCCAGTAGTTTAGAAATGCTGGCATTCAGGGCCAGGGATCGAGGGTGGCTAGGTGGGAATTTACGCTTTCTATCAAATGTTTGTGAGATGGAGAGCTGAACGCTGGCGTGTGACATGGTTGAGACGCTTGGTGACGGAGGTGGTGGTGGTGGTGTTGGTGGTACATCCCCTGTTTGCTGGGCGGCAGGTGCCAACGTTCCTCCAGAGGCGGAGGAAGAGGCCGAGGCGGCAGCAGCAGAATAGGCCGAGGCGGCAGCAGCAGAAGAGGTAGCAGGGGGAGCCTGAGTGACTTCCTTGGTTTTAAGGTGTTTACTCCACTGCAGTTCATGCTTTGCATGCAGGTGCCTGGTCATGCAGGTTGTGCTCAGGTTCAGAACGTTAATGCCTCGCTTCAGGCTCTGATGGCACAGCGTGCAAACCACTCGGGTCTTGTCGTCAGCACATTGTTTGAAGAAGTGCCATGCCAGGGAACTCCTTGAAGCTGCCTTTGGGGTGCTCGGTCCCAGATGGCGGCGGTCAGTAGCAGGCGGAGTCTCTTGGCGGCGGGTGTTCTGCTTTTGCCCACTGCTCCCTCTTTTGCTACGCTGTTGGCTCGGTCTCACCACTGCCTCTTCCTCCGAACTGTGAAAGTCAGTGGCACGACCTTCATTCCATGTGGGGTCTAGGACCTCATCGTCCCCTGCATCGTCTTCCACCCAGTCTTGATCCCTGACCTCCTGTTCAGTCTGCACACTGCAGAAAGACGCAGCAGTTGGCACCTGTGTTTCGTCATCATCAGAGACATGCTGAGGTGGTATTCCCATGTCCTCATCATCAGGAAACATAAGTGGTTGTGCGTCAGTGCATTCTATGTCTTTCACCGCTGGGGAAGGGCTAGGTGGATGCCCTTGGGAAACCCTGCCAGCGGAGTCTTCAAACAGCATAAGAGACTGCTGCATAACTTGAGGCTGAGACAGTTTCCCTGGTATGCATGGGGGTGATGTGACAGACTGATGGGGTTGGTTTTCAGGCGCCATCTGTGCGCTTTCTGCAGAAGACTGGGTGGGAGATAATGTGAACGTGCTGGATCCACTGTCGGCCACCCAATTGACTAATGCCTGTACCTGCTCAGGCCTTACCATCCTTAGAACGGCATTGGGCCCCACCATATATCGCTGTAAATTCTGGCGGCTACTGGGACCTGAGGTAGTTGGTACACTAGGACGTGTGGATGTGGCAGAACGGCCACGTCCTCTCCCAGCACCAGAGGGTCCACTAACACCACCACGACCATGTCCACGTCCGCGTCCCTTACTAGATGTTTTTCTCATTGTTATGGTTCACCACAACAACAAATATATTATTTGGCCCAATGTATTGTATTCAAATTCAGCGGGATATAAATTTGAGGCCTAGTATTTAGGCGCTGGGTGACCGGTATGGATTTAGTGACAGAATTAGACTTGGAAATGCACAGAAGCGTGTGTGTGAAGTTATTCTGAATGACCCAATGTGCACCTTGAATATTATATACCCTTTTAGGGATAGATTTCAAATAGCTCTGATATAGCAGAAACCACTAAATTATGAAATTGCTAAATTGGGAATTGTATTTCAACCCAGAACAAGAAATGTGCTTGAACGGACACTAAATAACTCGCCCAGCTACAGCACTAGGGACAGATTTAGCGGGATATAAATTTGAGGCCTAGTATTTAGGCGCTGGGTGACAGGTATGGGTTTAGTGCCAGAATTAGACTTGGAAATACACAGTAGCGTGTGTGTGTGAAGTTATTCTGAATGACCCAATGTGCACCTTGAATATTATATACCCTTTTAGGGATAGATTTCAAATAGCTCTGATATAGCAGAAACCACTAAATTATGAAATTGCTAAATTGGGAATTGTATTTCAACCCAGAACAAGAAATGTGCTTGAACGGACACTAAATAACTCGCCCAGCTACAGCACTAGGGACAGATTTAGCGGGATATAAATTTGAGGCCTAGTATTTAGGCGCTGGGTGACAGGTATGGGTTTAGTGCCAGAATTAGACTTGGAAATACACAGTAGCGGGTGTGTGTGAAGTTATTCTGAATGACCCAATGTGCACCTTGAATATTATATACCCTTTTAGGGATAGATTTCAAATAGCTCTGATATAGCAGAAACCACTAAATTATGAAATTGCTAAATTGGGAATTGTATTTCAACCCAGAACAAGAAATGTGCTTGAACGGACACTAAATAACTCGCCCAGCTACAGCACTAGGGACAGATTTAGCGGGATATAAATTTGAGGCCTAGTATTTAGGCGCTGGGTGACAGGTATGGGTTTAGTGCCAGAATTAGACTTGGAAATACACAGTAGCGGGTGTGTGTGAAGTTATTCTGAATGACCCAATGTGCACCTTGAATATTATATACCCTTTTAGGGATAGATTTCAAATAGCTCTGATATAGCAGAAACCACTAAATTATGAAATTGCTAAATTGGGAATTGTATTTCAACCCAGAACAAGAAATGTGCTTGAACGGACACTAAATAACTCGCCCAGCTACAGCACTAGGGACAGATTTAGCGGGATATAAATTTGAGGCCTAGTATTTAGGCGCTGGGTGACAGGTATGGGTTTAGTGCCAGAATTAGACTTGGAAATACACAGTAGCGGGTGTGTGTGAAGTTATTCTGAATGACCCAATGTGCACCTTGAATATTATATACCCTTTTAGGGATAGATTTCAAATAGCTCTGATATAGCAGAAACCACTAAATTATGAAATTGCTAAATTGGGAATTGTATTTCAACCCAGAACAAGAAATGTGCTTGAACGGACACTAAATAACTCGCCCAGCTACAGCACTAGGGACAGATTTAGCGGGATATAAATTTGAGGCCTAGTATTTAGGCGCTGGGTGACAGGTATGGGTTTAGTGCCAGAATTAGACTTGGAAATACACAGTAGCGGGTGTGTGTGAAGTTATTCTGAATGACCCAATGTGCACCTTGAATATTATATACCCTTTTAGGGATAGATTTCAAATAGCTCTGATATAGCAGAAACCACTAAATTATGAAATTGCTAAATTGGGAATTGTATTTCAACCCAGAACAAGAAATGTGCTTGAACGGACACTAAATAACTCGCCCAGCTACAGCACTAGGGACAGATTTAGCGGGATATAAATTTGAGGCCTAGTATTTAGGCGCTGGGTGACAGGTATGGGTTTAGTGCCAGAATTAGACTTGGAAATACACAGTAGCGGGTGTGTGTGAAGTTATTCTGAATGACCCAATGTGCACCTTGAATATTATATACCCTTTTAGGGATAGATTTCAAATAGCTCTGATATAGCAGAAACCACTAAATTATGAAATTGCTAAATTGGGAATTGTATTTCAACCCAGAACAAGAAATGTGCTTGAACGGACACTAAATAACTCGCCCAGCTACAGCACTAGGGACAGATTTAGCGGGATATAAATTTGAGGCCTAGTATTTAGGCGCTGGGTGACAGGTATGGGTTTAGTGCCAGAATTAGACTTGGAAATACACAGTAGCGGGTGTGTGTGAAGTTATTCTGAATGACCCAATGTGCACCTTGAATATTATATACCCTTTTAGGGATAGATTTCAAATAGCTCTGATATAGCAGAAACCACTAAATTATGAAATTGCTAAATTGGGAATTGTATTTCAACCCAGAACAAGAAATGTGCTTGAACGGACACTAAATAACTCGCCCAGCTACAGCACTAAGGACAGATTTAGCGGGATATAAATTTGAGGCCTAGTATTTAGGCGCTGGGTGACCGGTATGGATTTAGTGACAGAATTAGACTGGGATATGGCCAAAAAATAAACAGACTATTGCTGGTTAAATGCACTTGGTGTGACAGCTTCACCCTGATGTAGGCTTTAGCCAAAAAACAACCACACCATTGAGGGTTAAATGCACTTGGTGACAGGCGCAGCTTGCCCCTGATTTAGTATATGGCCAAAAAATGAACAGACTATTGCTGGTTAAATGCACTTGGTGTGACAGCTTCACCCTGATGTAGGCTTTAGCCAAAAAACAACCACACCATTGAGGGTTAAATGCACTTGGTGACAGGCGCAGCTTGCCCCTGATTTTGTATATGGCCAAAAAATGAACAGACTATTGCTGGTTAAATGCACTTGGTGTGACAGCTTCACCCTGATGTAGGCTTTAGCCAAAAAACAACCACACCATTGAGGGTTAAATGCACTTGGTCGCAGCTTGTGCTGGCGCACCACAAGACACAAAATGGCCGCCGATCACCCCAGAAAAATGTGACTGACAAACGGTCTGGGCAGCCTAAAAACAGTGAGCAATTGAGGATCAGCAGCTCAATGATCCACAGCTGCAGATCGATCAGTTAATCAAGTCCTTTGGAGGAGTTAATCTGCCTAATCTCGCCCTACTGTCGCAGCCGCAACCTCTCCCTACGCTAATCAGAGCAGAGTGACGGGCGGCGCTATGTGACTCCAGCTTAAATAGAGGCTGGGTCACATGGTGCTCTGGCCAATCACAGCCATGCCAATAGTAGGCATGGCTGTGATGGCCTCTTGGGGCAAGTAGTATGACGCTTGTTGATTGGCTGCTTTGCAGCCTTTCAAAAAGCGCCAAGAAAGCGTCACAAAAGCGCGAAGAAAGCGACGAACACCGAACCCGAACCCGGACTTTTACGAAAATGTCCGGGTTCGGGTCCGTGTCACGGACACCCCAAAATTCGGTACGAACCCGAACTATACAGTTCGAGTTCGCTCATCCCTAATCACCACTTGTGATAACACCCGCACTATTAAAATGTAATAATATTAATCCCATATGGTGTAACAGAAAAAAAGGGCCAATTCGCCATTTTTTTCCCTCTCAATCTCCTCAAAAAAAAAAAAAAATCATTATAAGGCAGTCACAGTTCAAAATGGTATCACTGAAAAGTACAGATCACCCTTCAATCAAAAAAGGCCCCTTAATGTGTGCCAGTATAAAATAATACCATCTTATAATGTGTACCAGTACAAAAATTACCCCCCTTATAATGTGTACCAGTACAAACAAATACCCCTTATAATGTGTGCCACGATAAAAAAAATACCCCCTTACCTTTCAGATCAGACCGTCATACTAGATCCTCAGATCAAACCCCTATATCAGATCTTCATATTAAACCCCCATATCAGATCCTCAAATCAGACCCCCATATCAGATCCTCAGACCCCCATATCAGATCCTTAGACCCCCTTATCAGATCCTCAGACCCTATATTAGATCCTCAGACCCTCCATATAACATCCTTAGATCCCATATCAGGCCTAAAATCAGACCCCCATATCAGATCCTCAGACCCCCATATCAGACCTCAGATTAGAGTCAGACCCCATATCGGACCTCAGATCAGAGTCAGACCCCCATATCAGACCAAAAATAAATAAATAAACTTACCTGTCTTGCTCCACCGCTGCTCTTCATGTTCGGCGTCCTCTCCTGCAGTCACCACGTGCTGGTCTTCTCCGGGCCTTCCCAGCACTGTTACCTGACTGCGTACAGTGTCAGGACATAGTGCGTGCAGTACTTCCTAACACTGTACGCTGTACAGGATACAGCAGTGCGGCCCAGAGAAAAATATGGAGGAGGGTTGAATATAGCGCCTGCAGTGCTTCACTCCCCACTCCTCCTGCATACTAGAGAGCACTTCCAAAATGGAAGCGTACACTAGTATTCACTTTATAAGATGCACTGCGTCTTATAATGCAAAAATTGCAGAAAGTGGCAGTGCGTATCTGGCCCAGTTGCAATTGCTACCACTGCAACCCCTTATAGCTACGCTACTGTTTGAGGGACCAGACAATTCTCAGTTCCATTGATTACAGCTGACCCTTGTAGATCAGAGCAACAAAGCAGCCAAGTGGCTTACGCAGAAAAAACTCTGCGGTCTTACTAAACCCATAGGGACCACAGTACGGAAGGGGAGCTCCCTCCCTCTCCCTCTCCCATCAGGCCGCTGCATCCGGCTTGCCATAGTATATCTGAGCGTGATCAGGCTCCTGCTAAAGGCAGGAGCCTGATCAGGCTAAAAGTAAAGGAAAATACACTGCAGTACACTATACAGTGTACTGGAGTGTATTGTAGCGAAAGAACCAAGTGGGTCTGGGTCCAAAAAAGTGAAGAAAAATAAAAATAAATTGCATTTCTTCTTATAGCCGCACATTTGTAATTGATACAAAAATAAAAATAAATACACTACACATGTTTTGTATCACTGCATCCGTAATGACTTTATCTATGAAAGGATCATGTTACTTTCCCCGCACGGTGAACGCCATAAAAAAAAAAAGAAGAAAACTATGATGGAATCAATATTTTGCCCACTTCCCAAAAAATTATATTAAAAGTGATCAAAAAAGTAGTATGTACCCCAAAAGCCATCACCTCATCCCGCAAAAAATGAGCCCCTAAATAAGACAATCGACCCAAAAATGAACAAAATAGACATATTAGGTATCGCTGAATCCATAATGACCTCCTCTATAAAAATATCACATGATCTACCCCTAAGGTGACTGCTGTAAAAAAATAAAAATAAAAACTTTGTTTTTTTAAAAGTTTTTTATCTACTTGCCCCATAAAGTGTAAAATTGAATGATCAAAAAATATTATGTACCCAAAATTGGTACCAATGAACATGTCAACTCTTCCCGCAAAAAACAAGCCCCTCACAAGGCGATCGGCAGAAAAATAGAAAATATATGTCTTTCAGAAAACATGATTTTTTTTTTCAAAAGTGCTTTATCATGTAAAACTGAAACAAAGAAACAAAAAAGTGTACAGATATTGTCATGTCCGTAAGTACTTGCTCTATAAAAATATCACATGATCTAACCTGTCAGATGAACGTTGTAAAAAAAAAATTTAAACGGTGCCAGAACAGCCATTTTTGGTAACCTTGCTTAACAAAAAGCGTAATATAAAGCAATAAAAAATCATATGTACCCAAAATTGTATCAATAAAACTGTCACCTTATCCCGTAGTTGTCACAAGGGTGTCAAGAGTCACATCTGACTCCGTTATACCCAGGGTCAGGAAGTCGCAGCGGGTGGCTGCGCGCTCTATGTCTAAAAATAGTGCTGTTTCTTAATGGTAGCTTTTTGGGTTTGCCTTGTAATCCTTTTTGTCTCACTCAGGGATCCGTAGCTTCTTCTCCTCAGCTGTTTCTTGTCCAGCACTCCCAACCTCCTTATATTCCCCTCTCCCACTTCTCTGGTTGCCAGATATAGAGCTTCCTGTCTGGACTTCTATACTGATCCACTGGAGCTGAGTTGCTGTTATCCCTGGTTGTCGTATCAGAGCGTTACCCTCTGGATTCCTGTTGTTTGTTTGTTGTCGTCCACCTGGGATTATGTGTTTTGTCAGTATTGTCTGTCTTCTCCCTAGTGTTTCCCTTTAGTGTTAGTGGTGCGGAGTAGTGTTCCCATCGCCCTATTCACTACGTAGGGTTCATTTTAGAGAAAGCCAGGGTTTTAGGAACGTGATCGGTGTACGGGTGAGAAGCGGTCACCATCTTTCTCTCTCCCTTGGACAGGGCCTTCCTTTTCCCTCCCTTTGCGTCACTGTATGTGATCGTCACGCCGGTCGTGATAGTAGTTTACAAAATGTGGTTACTTTTTGGGAGTTTCTACTGAAGGGGTGCATCAGGGGAGCTTCAAATGGGACATGGTGTCTAAAAACCAGTCCAGCAAAATCTGCTCTCCAAAGACCATATGGCGCTCCTTTTCCTCTGCACCCTGTGCCCATACTTCAGCTCACGAGCACATATGGGGTATTTCTGTAAATCGCAGAATCAGGGTAATAGATTTTGAGTTTTGGTTGGCTGTTAACCCTTGATGTGTTACAGGGAAAAAATGATTAAAATGGAAAATCTGGCCAAAAAGTGAAATTTTTAAATGTTATCTCCATTTTCCTTTAATTCTTGTGAAATACGTAAAGGGTTAACAAAGTTTGTAAAATCAGTTTTGAATAACTTGACTGGTGTAGTTTCTAAATTGAGGTTATTTATGGGTGATTTCCACTATGTAAGCCCCACAGATTCACTTCAGAACTGAACCGGTCCTTAAAAAATGGTTTTGGAAATTTTCTTAAAAATTTTAAGAATTGCTTTTAAAATTCTAAGCCTTCTAATGTTACAAAAAATAAAATTACATCTACAAAATGATGCAAGCATAGAGTAGATTAATGGGGAATGTTAAGTAATAACTTTTTTGTGAGGTATCACTATCTGCCTTAAAAGAGAAATCCAAATTTTGAAAATTACAATTTTTTTCCAAATTTTCTGTAAATGTAGGATTTTTTTTTAAATAAATAAAGGTGATTTATATTGACTTACATTTACCACTATCATGAAGTACAATGTGTCACGAAAAAACATGTGCACAACAGTTGTAAAAATAAACTTCTCTTCTATGTGTGATAAACTTCCCTTTCTGCAGAAGAGGTACGCAAATCCAAATAGCATGGGTTCCTAAAGGGCCCTTTACAGGGGCCTACACAGCAGGGAATTATTAGGAACAAACTTGTTCCTGATAATTGCCTGCTTGTTATAGGAGGTTACTGTAGGAGATTTACATGGAGCAATCAACTCCGCTATATGGAGATGATGGCTTGCTGCTGCAAAGGCTTATCCTCTTAGAGTATCATTGTTTCTGGGCAGCAGATTTTTGTTTAGAAAGCTTGATCTGCTGTCCTAAATCACAAAAGTGATTGAGTGATTGGTGGCACATTTAGACAGGACAATTATGGGTAAACAGCATCCCTAGGAACATACCTTCCCAATTATTGCCCTGATCACTAGTCCATGTAGAGGGGCTTTAACTTGAGTTATCATAGGATAAAAATAGTGGTCTGTTCATACTGTGATAATACAAGTTGGGGACGCAAGACATATAGACATACAAAATGTTACTCAATGTTACTATTGCTAGACTGTCTAAGTAAAAGACTGTCAAATACCATGACACTGACTTTCAGTCTGTATTTCAATTGTGGGTGAACAGTTAGCTAAACGTTTTTTCTCTAAAACATATAATAAATACAAGATGTATTTGACCAATTCTAACATTAAAATAAGCATAAATATACATTTTATTGAGGCTCTCCTGTAGATTCGATGGATGTAACTAATGTGAAAATTCCATATGAGGATGTATGTGGAAGTAACTCTGAGGCTGCGTCTACTGCATCTCCACAAAGTCACAATCAACGCAGCAGAACTATTTTTTCTACGGAGCAAATGGATACCCTAGAAAGAGGTGGGATTCTATTGGTTACATTTTGTCATATTAAATAAAATTAAAATAAAAAAAATGTATTTCTTGATCCGGGTTGTGTGGCACGACATGTTTCAAAGACAATAAATGTAATAATTTATAAGTATTCAACCTTTGACACTTAGGGTACTTTCACACTTACAGCAGGACGGATCCGGCAGGCTGTTCACCCTGTCGGATCCGTCCTTCCGCTGTTTCGCCGTGCCGCCGGACCGCCGCTCCATCCCCATTGACTATAATGGGGACGGGGGCGGCGCTCCGGCGCAGTACAGCAGTGCACGGCGAAAGGCCGCCGAACTAAAAGTCCTGCATGTCCGACTTTTTAGTCTGGCGGCCTCTGACAGCGAACTGCCATACTGCGGCGAAACAGCGGAAGGACGGATCCGACAGGGTGAACAGGGATCCATCCTGCCGCAAGTGTGAAAGTAGCCTTATACTGCTAGGCAATATATAGTCATTAGAAAAACAAAGTACACACTCTTTGAATACTATGGTGTATGGTATACGTATAAGGACATAATGAGAAAACATCGGGTCCTTATAAAGTCTTATAATTAGGTAAACCTCCAACTCAGATAAACAGCAACACATGACAAATAACTCTGTGACATTATTTAACAAAAGCTATGCTAAAGTGCAGCATCTGCATGTGAACAATTAAAGGCTATGTACACCTTCGGAGGCATTTTTTGTTTATGATAGCATTTTAGTCATTTTAGGCTTAAAATCATATTTGAAATTGGCCTTTATTAAAAATATTGAACCATTCGGTCACAAAGGGTTAACTTTTTCTAACTGTGTGACTAGTACTTTCACTTTGTGCTGTCATCTAATAAACTTTATCTGTAAACTTCTGAGAGGTTATAAACACTTATTTAAGCCACATTTTTATCAGTTAGATACAGTAAGAACTGAGCTATAATGAGTGTTTATAATGTCAGAGAATAGAGATAAGGAGCCTGTCAGGTCCCCAAATGACGGAAAAGACAAACAAAACACAGGCTGATACTAGAGCATCTCAGGTATGTACGCAAAAATTCCATACTTTTAATAAAGACCAATCGAAAAAACAATTTTAAGCTCAACATAAGTACAATGCAATATTTTAAAAAAATTGCCCCCAAAAGTGGACATAGTCTTTATGCACATGCTTACTGTTTCCATAGGAATGAATAGGTTAAGTAGCAGCCAAGTGATGCTAATCAAATGCCGGTATTTAATTGATCATTAGCAACTGTGACCACCTCTATAAAAGCAGACATTTTGGTAGTTTGCTGGTCTGGCGCATTCAGGCTTGTGTTAACACAATGCCAAAGAGGAAAAACATGAACAATGTTCTTAGAGACCCAATTGAATTGTTGCTGCCCATCAGTCTGGAAAGGGTTATAAAGCCATTTCAAACTATTTGAAGATCATCATCCTACAGTGAGAAAGTTTATTCACAAGTGGAAAACATTCAAGACATCTGACAATTTTCCCAGGAGTGGAAGTCCCAGCATATTCACCCAAGCTCATATCGTACAATGCTCAGAGAAATTCCAAAAAGTCCAATTGCTACATTTAGGACTCTTCAGGCCTCAGTTAGCGTGTTAGGCTCCTTTCACACCTGCGTTCAGGTGTCCGCTCGTGAGCTCCGTTTGAAGGGGCTCACAAGCAGCCCTGAACGCAGCCGTCTGGCCCTAATGCATTCTCAGTGGAGGCGGATCCACTGAGAATGCATCAGCCTGCCAGCGCTCAGCCTCCGCTCCGCTCAGTGAGCGGACACCTGAACGCTGCAAGCAGTGTTCGGGTGTCCGCCTGGCCGTGCGGAGGCGAGCGGATCCGTTCCGACTTATAATGGAAGTCAATGGGGACGGATCCGTTTGAATATGACACACTATGGCTCAATCTTCAAGCGGATCCGTCCCCCATTGACTTTCAATGTAAAGTCTGAACGGATCCGCTCAGGCTACTTTCACACTTAGAAAATTTTTCGAAGTTATAATGCAGACGGATCCGTTCTGAACGGAGCCGCCGTCTGCATTAATATGAGCGGATCCGTTCAGAACGGATCCGATCGAACGCTAGTGTGAAAGTAGCCCTAAATGTTCAAGTTCATAACAGTAAAATTAGAAAAAGATTGAACAAGTGTGGCTTCTTTGGAAGGGTTGCCAGAAGAAAGCCTCTTCTTTCTAAAAAGAACATGACAGCACTACTTAAGTTTGAAAATTTTCATCTGGACATAGCACAAAAGAATGTTATTTGTACAGATGAAACTAAAGTAGAGATGTGGGCCTCTAATGCACAGGGCTATGTTTGGCGAAACCCAAACACAGCATATCAGCACAAACACCTCATATCGACTGTCAAGCATGGTGGTGGAGGGGTGATGATTTGGGCTTGTTTTGGAGCCATAGGACCTGGAAACCTTGCAGTCATTGATTAGACTCATCTGTATATCAAAAGTATTCTAGAGAGACTTCCGGTTCCGGCGCTGGGATGCTAGCAGCGGAGTGAAGGAGCTCCGGCACCCGCTTGTCTGAAAATCAGATCCCCACCGTTATCACAAGTGTGGGAAGAATACTAGATAGACGCTAAAGACATACTACTGGACGTAGGGCTCGGTACATGGAGCGGTACCTCCTGAGGAGTGGCGGCATTAAATCCTCTATGACCGGCAGCGCGGGTGACTCTCAAGGCAAGATGGCGGAGCCAGCCACAAACATGCCTGAACCAGCGCCTGAGACACAAGGCAGGGGTGAGTCCTTCACAGCACTCCCAATGACAGTATCGCCCCAGGGCATTGATTATAAGTCGCTGGCAATTGAAGTAGCCACCTACCTTGCCCCTGATATCAGGGACACGCTGACGAAGACACTGTCAGCTTCCCTGCAACAAATCCAGGAAGCAATCCACCAACATGATGCTAAGATTGAAGAGCTGGAGCGGAGAGCTCAATCTATTGAGAGCGAAAATGGCGGGTTAGCACGTACCTTGAATGAGTTGACCAAACAAAATATGATTTTGCTGGACAGGGTGGAGGACCTGGAGAATAGGTCGCGACGGAGTAACTTGCGATTAATTGGGCTGCCAGAGGCTATAAAGCCACAGGAGCTAAAGGAGCTCTGTGAATTGGATTTGCCGGAAGCCTTAGGCCTAGCGGGCCGCCATAAAGTGGAGAGAGCGCACAGAATTGGCATCGCTGAAGACCCAAGCTTGAAAAGACAGGGAGGGTCACATAATGCTCCTATAAGACCGCGCCAAGTAATCATGAAATTTTTAGACTATTGCGATAAGGAGGCCATATTAAGAGCGTTCAGGAACAGAAAGAGTCCTCTCAAGCTACAAGGACATAATATTCTATTGTTCGCTGATTACTCGGCAGCTGTGGCGAAAAAAAGGAAGGAATTTAGTCATGTTTGCTCTTTGCTGTACCAGAGGCAAATCAAATTTCAACTATTGTACCCGGCAAAGCTGCGGGTTACGCATGCAGATGGATCCACGATTATATTCCACGACCCGTCAGCGGCGGAAGAAATGATGGACACTCTGCAGACCAGAAGGCAGGAAAGAGAGACAGAGCGCAGAAGGAGATCTGTATCGCCGCGTCAGGATAGAGTGGATAGAGAGCGGCTAAAGGCCGAGTCGC
This sequence comes from Bufo gargarizans, assembly GCF_014858855.1. Taxonomy (NCBI): domain Eukaryota; kingdom Metazoa; phylum Chordata; class Amphibia; order Anura; family Bufonidae; genus Bufo; species Bufo gargarizans. The sequence continues at coordinate 204,793,087 of NC_058081.1, read as the reverse complement.
AAGAATCCGGTCGTGACCGTCATGATAGAGAGAGACGCTCGGGGGCAATTGGTAAACGCACCTCAAGGAGAGATGGGCTATCATACCCGAGAAGGTGACTGTTCCTGTGCTAAACAGTGCTGTGATGCATCACGTTCTCTCACTGATAGTATTGGAAAGTTTAATGGAGCAGGAGATTTCGGTGGTAAAGTGGGAGATTGTCTAGCCTTATCACAGATAAGGAGGGGAAGAGGGGGTTAATGTTCTAAAATGTTTATGGTTCATGAAAGTGTTTTTGTTGTTGATCTTAGCATTGCTCATGGATATATACGGTCTAGGGCTAGCGGGTATATCAGTCAAGAAGGTGGGCGGGTGCCGCAACCCAGAAAAAAGGAAGTCCTAATAGAATAAATATAGTTAGGAGCTGCTCTAACGATTAGGGGAGGAGATTGTGTTTTTTATTTTTTATTTTTTCTCTCCTTTTAGTTTTTTTTTTTTTGGGCTCTGGTAATTTACATTATTGTAACTTTTGTCTTTTCTGAACACATTCTTTTTGTCTCGGCTGCGAGGGTGGTTTATAGGAGTAGGGTAAGATGAAAATTATCTCTTGGAACATAAAGGGTCTGAGATCGCCTCACAAAAGATGGATGATCCTCAGACATTTAAAGAAACTCAGACCTGATATTGTTCTTCTCCAGGAGACTCATCTTGAAGAGAAGGATTTTGACAGGATGAAAAGGTTATGGGTAGGTACAGTATTAGGTGCTCCAGCGTATGATAGAAAAGCAGGCGTCATAACGTTGATAAATAAGCAACTGAATTGTACAGTGATAGGACATACTGCTGACACAAAGGGCAGATGGGCACAGGTTCTTATCCAGATCCAGGGCATGCAATACAGCATTTACAATGTTTATGGTCCAAATACAAACAATGGTCAGTTCTTTAGGGAGTTGGAATCCAGGGTACTAGGTGACCCACATCAGTATAAGATCATTGGGGGAGATTTTAACTCAGTGGTTAGGGGAGCAGAGGATAGAAAGCGGGAAGGAGACAGGATTGGGATAGATGGACCCCAGGACAAAGTACTATTGCCTCTTATGGGAGGAGCTGGTTTGGTGGACCCATGGCGCCAGTTTCATCCGGACGAACGAGGCTTTACGTTCTACTCGAATTCACAAGCCTCGTGGTCACGGATTGATTACATATTTCTATCTCACTCACTCGCACATAGGGCTGAGGTGGCGGAAATTGGCGAAATGGTTATATCAGACCATGCTCCGGTATCGCTGGAACTAATTGAGACATATCCAAGAGGGGCTGACTATATTTGGCGCTTTCCCGCTCAACTGTGCGCTAGAGAGGAGTTTGTAGAAAAGTTATCCATATGGTGGGAGGAATTTAAGACTGACAATGAGGCACACTTAGATCACCCACAGCTATTCTGGAATACTTCAAAGGCGGTGATGAGAGGTAGGATAATGGGATATATGAGTAGCATTAAGAAAAAGGCCCAACAATCCTTTACTAATGCGAGCCAGAAAGTCAGGGAGGCGTATTCCAGATTCATTAGTAACCCGTCAGGAGTCAATAAACAGGAGTGGGTGACTGAACGACAGGCGTTTGAGAGCTGTGTTAAGGAAAAAGAGTCCCTGAAACAGTCAGAATTGGAAACAAGGCTATATAAATTCGGTAACAAATCTGGGAGGCTCTTAGCAAATCTAGCTAAGTGGATGAGAAACCCTCAATATATAGCGGGTTTGAAGGACGCAGAGGGTAACATGAGCTATGACCCAGCAGGGATTAGTGCTATAGTAGGATCCTATTATGAAGAATTATATAAAGATGAGGCAACATGTGACCTGTCGGATACTATTTTAAATAGGGTTCAAATGCCAATCTTAACGGAGGAACAACTTCTTTCTCTGAACGCAGACATCTCATTAGCAGAGATACAAGAAGCCATTAAACATTTAGGTAATTCCAAAGCCCCTGGCCCGGATGGATTCACGGGAGAATTTTTTAAGGCCCTCACAAATCAAGTTTCACCTGTTCTGAAGGATTTGTATAATGGGGTTTTTAAAGGCCAGATGTCATTAGACAATGAAAACATGTCTTATATCAAACTACTTCCCAAGCCAGGGAAAGACCCCTTAGTACCAGACTCATATAGGCCCATCTCCCTAATAAATGTGGACGCCAAACTGTTGGCTAAGATTGTAGCAGATCGTTTGGGAGCATTTCTACCTCAGTTAATAGGTCGAGAACAGGTAGGCTTTGTAAAGGGTAGATCCGCAGTGACAAATATAAGGACGGTCTTGACGGTCCTGGATAGAGTACAGAACCTCCCAATTAAGGGAGAGTTTCCAGCCATGCTCACCTTGGATGCGGAAAAGGCGTTTGATAACGTACGGTGGGCATGGCTGAGAGCAGTATTAGATAAGATGGGATTTGTAGGAGCCTTTAGGTCATATTTGGATCAGATGTATCATAATCCTAGAGCAAGAGTTTATACTCAGGGCTTTTTATCTAATCCATTTCTGCTTCAGAAAGGCACCCGACAAGGGTGTCCATTATCTCCCCTTTTGTTTAATTTAGCCTTAGAGCCACTTGCCAGGGAACTGTGTGAATCTAACATATTTGAAGGTATCAAGGTGGGGGGTTGTCAGGCAAAAGCAGCCCTGTTCGCAGACGATGTAATCTTATTTTTAGCCCAGCCGAAGCAACACTTGGGGAAGGTGATAGAAGTATTAAATGATTTTGGAAAATACTCTGGATATAAGATCAATAGATCCAAATGTGAACTGCTTCCTTTGAAGCCAGGCGACAATGGGAGAGACATTGACTCAGGGAGATTTGGTATTGCCAAACCGTCGTCTCAACTGACATATCTCGGGGTCAAAATAGGGAAGTCACCCCACTCTATATATAGGTTGAACTATCCACCTTTGTTCTCAAAAATTAAAAAAGACCTTGATAGATGGAAAAATTTACCCCTCTCTCTAATGGGTCGTTGTCAATTGATCAAAATGATGGGGGCGGCGAAGCTAATGTACCCTCTACAAACAATACCTGTTCTTTTACGTCACGCTGATATAGGGGACCTTGAGAGGAAGTTTACGCAATTTCTTTGGGGAGGGAAGAAGGCGAGAATTGCATTGAAAAAATTGAAACTTAAGAGGGAGCAGGGAGGTCTTAACTTCCCAGACCTGAGGGGATACAATTTGGCATGCCTTAGTAGACATATACTAGACTGGGCCAATAAGACGTCGTACTATTCAAATTTACGGGTTGAAAACCAACTAGCATCTCCATGGAGTCTGATGGCCCTCTTGCATACCAAAGTATCGAAACTTCCGTGTATAGCAAAAAGATCCATAATTCTTAGGGATACTATTATCACTTGGAAAAACGTGAGAAAGCTATATGGGCTGACATATATGTTTTCGAAACATCTCCCATTACGGGGTAATCCCAACTTCCCTCCAGGTTGTAGTGAGAAGTCCTTTCAAGACTGGGCGGATAAGGGATTGTCTAGAATAGGAGATATGATGCATGAGAAAGAAGCCAAATGGGCATCGTTGGGCGAATTAGTAGAGAGATGGAACTTACAGAAAGCAGCACAGTTCCCATATATGCAGGTGCACAGTTACGTAAGAAGTATAGTAAGGGACCTATCCAAGGAAGGGCAGAAGAACAAGTTTGACTCATTTCTGAGACATAAGGGTAAGATGTCTATCTCTGAAATATATACAATACTTAGAGCTACCTGGGAAGATCAGTTGGTGGTTAAATTATTCAGGAAATGGGAAAACCAGCTGGAGGTGACAGATTTGGAGCCCATAGCTCGGGCGGGGTTACAGGGAGTATACAATGCAGTACCCAATGTACAGATGAGGGAAACTCAGTTCAAAATATTACATAGGGCAATATACGGGTTCAATCTTCCGTCTTCCTTAACAAGACCGGATAGGATGACAGCATGTCCAAAATGTAACACTCCAGGGACAGACTTGTTTCACGGTTTGTGGGCGTGTCCCAATCTAAGCAGCTTTTGGGCTCAAGTATTCACAATAATGAAACGGATGGGAAATAGACGTTCTGAGCTCTCACCTCTTCTAGTCATATTTCAGGCAGAGGGGAAAGACTCATCTGACATCGCTGGGAGCAGAGATAAGAAAAGTCTATCGGTTTTGGAGCATAAATTAGTGTTGGAGGCAAAGAGGTGCTTACTGGCACAATGGCTGTCAGGAGACGTTCCTAGTGCTGAGATGCTGCTGAACCGCATCAAACATTTATTTCAGTTAGAATGGCGCGATGCAATTACCAGAAAAGAGGTGTTAGGGAAAAAATGGTACAAAATCTGGAAGGTGTTTATGGTACATTATATCCCCACATCTGAATACCCCTCATTGATGGGACCTTTTAAACTTACAACCTGGTATCTTCAGGAAGATTTGAAGGACCAGTTAGGGGTTTTGAAAATTTGAATTGAATGACCCACAAGGGGGAAGAAAAGGTTTGATTTATCATCAGAGGTAGAGATAATTTTTGATGAATGGATAGTAGCCGAGACGTTCAGGAAAGACAAAAGTGAGAAAATGGGGGGGGGGAGGGAGGGGGGAGAATTAGATTCTGTATAGGGTAAATGTAATGGTAGCCTGTGAATTAACAGATGGTTTCTTCGGGGGGGCTAATATTTTCAATATTTGTGTACTAAGAGTTCACTTTTCCAAACAAAGGTTAGGATTTTAGTTATAAGTGGGAGGAGGGTGGGGAGGGGGAAAAAAAATAAAAAAATGGGAATTATACATGTAAATTATACTCAGTATGACATGTCATTGCAAATGAGTTTGATATGACCTTTGTATTTTATATCTCACCAATGGCTTTGTATGATACTTGCATGTATCTTCTTTTGTGTTTTTTTCCTGAATAAAAAATGTATTTAAAAAAAAAAAAAAGTATTCTAGAGCATTGGCGGATCCAGGGGGGCAACAGGGAAATTGCCCCCCCCCCTACCACCACCCAAGAATGTAGTGAGAGCCAGGGGCGGACTGCACATTCCAGGCCTGGCAGCGGTGGCAGCGGCAGGGAGAGATGAGCACTTGCATTGTGAAAGCACTGATCTCCATATTCATCTGTATCGTCATCCTCAGGACAGCTATACAGATAAATGGTGCGGAGGAGCAGGGGAGAGGCATCTCCCTTGCCCGTTCCTCTGATAGGCTACAGGCACTAGGCAGGTGCAGGCGGCGCAATAAAGTCATCGCGCCACCTGAGCTGTACAGAGCAGAACACAGGCCGAAAGAGGCCTGCATCACATCGCAGTGTCATGGAGGTAAGTATAAGTGTTTTTTGTTTTAATTATTTTTAGTACAGTATGGCAAGAAGGGGGGTGGGGCCCTATATACTGGCACATTATGGGGGGGAGCACTATGGGGCATCTAATGGGGGTCCTATATACTGGCACATTATGGGGGGAGCACTATAGAGAGGGGGGAAGGAGCACTATGGGGGGCATCTAATGGGGGCCCTATATACTGGCACATTATGGGGGGCACTGTGGAGAAGGGGGAAAAGAGCACTATGGGGGCATTATATAGGGGCATTTAATACTGGCACCCATTTCGGTGCCATTATGGGGGGAGAGAAGAATTATGGGGGCATCTATGTGGGGCAATCTATAGGGGCATTTTATACTGCCACATTATGAAGGGCACTATGGGGATGGGGGAGGAGCACTATGGGCGCATCTTCTAGGGGCACTATATAGAACGGGAAGGAGCACTATGGGGGCATCTTCTGGGGGCACTATATAGGAGTATTTTATACTGGCACAAATTATAGGAGTACTATGGGCACCTTAGCTAAACTGGGGACACTAAGTGTTTTTTGTAGTGGCACACAGTACAGGTGATTGGATCACATGAGGGCACTCTGGGGACATTAAGAGGATTTTTTTATTTTTTTACTGCCACACAACAGAGCATTTTTTGTTCTGGCGCACATTATAAGGGGGCTTTATTACAACTGGGGCGCTATGGGAGCATTATTACTTCTGGGACACAATTACTGTTGGGGGCACTGTAGGAGCACTATTACTACTAAGTGCACTCTGGCACAGAATTATTACTATTATTGGGATTTGGGGAGCGCTATTACTGTGGGGGCACCCTGGCACAGTATCACCTTAGCACAGTTATTTTGGGGAACATTATGGTTAAACTATTAGTGTCACAGGCACTATTTGCTGGGTGCAGTTATTTTTTAGAGCATTGTGTTTCAATAATTATTGAAGGGGGTGCTATCTGTGTGTAACTAGTATTTTTAGGGGTTTCTGTTTCTACAGTATAGTTTTGGGGGCACAGCGTCTCAGTATTGTGGGTGCATAATGGGATGTTGAGAAGGTGGGAGGAAAAGCAGAAAACTAAGATGTCTGTCTGTCAAACTCTGCAGAGATGAGAGATGGCTGAAAGAAATCATCATGGTGGTCTGGACTGAATGGTGAAGATGAAGAAAGAGAACATCTACATCAAAGGAGGATGTAAGAGGTATAAGCGTGATATATGGGTGGGGCTGTGTGTAGGTGTGGCTTGAGGGTGGGCGGGGACACAGGGGCCCAATAATCTCCTATTGCCCGGGGAAGTGCCCCTCCTGAGACCAGGCTCTGGATCCGCCACTGTCCTAGAGCCTAACATGAAGCCATGTATCCAACAGCTGAAGCTCGTCTGAAACTGGGTCATGCAACAGGACTATGATCCCAAGCGCACCTGTAAATCTACAGCAAAATGGCTGAAAAGGAAAAGAATCATGCTGTTGAAATGTCCCAGTCAAAGTTCAGACCTCAAACCTAACTGAAATGCTGTGATTTTTGGCAACTCACCCCCTTTCCCACTTGACCGGACCTCTAAAGTAAAGCTTACTTATATGCTTCCTGACACTGGATACCCAATCCTTCTCCTCCCGGCCTGCAATTCTCCACTGTGTTCACTCGCCAAAAACATCTGGTTTCAAGGCAATGCTGGTCACATGCTTTTATATTATGGATACTTTCTGAATATGGAAAAAAAAACACTATGGTTTTAACATTGCCTATCAGTCTGCACTATCTACCTCTATATTCCATCTAGTGATTTCTCTCTTTGAGAGGTGCATTTCTCAGGAGAACTTTTTACTCCATCAGGGCTCAGCTGAGAGGTACCCCGTACGATCCTCTGTGAGTGTGAAGAGCAGTGATTGCTGTGAGAGACATCTGTACCCAACTGGGACCTATGATCCTCCGCTAGTGAAAATAGCAGTGATCGTGGTGAGAGACAACAGCACTAACAGCGTGTGGAGTTTATGGAATAATTATGAGGAGATACAGGACTGGATAGGAGACCTCTCTATCCTATATTCCCTTTGAGGTAGTAGTGAGTCTGTGAGGCCTCTGCCATTTTGCACAAGTACGCAGAGACAACAGAAGTAGGCAGCACAAAATACCACCCCAGCAGAACCAAATACCATGGTGTAGCACAAAATACTGCCATTCCCGCCGCAGTATTCAATTGTTTAACTGTCCTGAGCTCACAGCAGCTATAAACTGACAATGGATTACCTAGCTATATAGAAGGTCTCATTATTTGTGCTGACTGTTTCAGAAAGACAGTACTTTGTATTTAATTTTCAATTGCAAAGTACTGCCAAGATGAAAAAAGAAAAACAGCCAAAAAAGGTTAATCAGAGTGCAGAGGGCGCGGCAGCTGCAGAGAGAGCAGAACTTCTAGGAGTAAAGGCAAAGGCCCCCATTGCTCCTAGAGACTTATTTACATATATTAAAACATCATTTTCTCAGTAATGCAGGAACAAATGAACATGGGACCAACACAGATGTCTTCAGCTGCCAAGAGCACATTTTTAAAGATTCTCTAGGTATTGGTACAGTGCCAAGTGATTGGCGCAAAGCAAATGTGGTGCCCATATTCAAAAAAGGATCTAGGTCCTCCACGGGTAATTATAGACCTATAGGCTTGGAAAGTATGGTTTGTAATTGGATTGAAAACTGGCTGAAGGACCGTGTCCAGAGAGTTGTGGTCAATGATTCCTATTCAGAATGGTCCCGGGTTATAAGTGGTGTACCCCAAGGGTCAGTGCTGGGTCACCTATTATTTAACTTATATTTTAACCATATAGAGAATGGGATTAATAGCAATGTTCTATTTTTTGCAGATGACACTAAGCTGTGTAGTACTGTGTAGTCAATGGAAGATGTCCATAAAATACAGGCTGATTTGGACACTCTGAGTTTTGGGCATCAACTTGACAAATGAGGTTCAATGTGGATAAATGTAAAGTTCTGCATCTTGGTAGTAATAATCTCTGTGCGTCATATGTCCTAGGTGATGTAACACTGGGAGAGTCACTTACAGTAGAAGGATTTGGGTGTCCTTGTGGATGGTAGATTAAATAACAGCATACAATGTCAATCAGCTGCTTCTAAGGCCACCAGAATATTGTCATGCATTAAACAAGGCATGGACTCGTGGGGCAGGGATGTAATATTACCACTTTACAAAGCGTTGGTGCGGCCTCATCTGGAATATGCCGTTCAGTTCTGGGCACCAGTCCATAGAAAGGACGCACTGAAGCTGGAAAAAGTACAGAGGAGAGCAACTAAACTGATCAGGGGGAATGGAAGGTCTTAGTTATAAAGAAAGATTAAAAGATAAACATTTATTTAGTCTTGAGAAGAGACGTCTAAGGGGGGACATGATTAACCTATACAAGTATATAAATGGGCCATACAAAAAATACTGCGAAAAACTGTTCCATGTAAAATGCCCTCAAAAGACAAGGGGGCACAAGGGGGCACTGCCTGCGACTGGAGAAGAAAAAGTTCAGTCAAAGCTTCTTTACTGTAATAACTGTGACTCTGTGGAATAGACTTCACTCACTTCCTTCTAGGAGTCTCACTTCCTTCTAGGAGTCCCCACCTATACCTTGGTTGAACTTGATGGACATGTCTTTTTTTCAACTGTATTAACTATGTAACTATGTAACAGGTCAGCCAGTCTCATAGGTATAAATCTGCTGACACTTCAAGTTAGCAGCGTGGTGGCTCAGTGGTTATCACTGGTGCCTTGCAACACTGGGTCATGGTTTCAGATCCGACCAAGGACAACATCTGCATGTAGTTTGTATGTCCTCCCTCTGCTTTAGTGAGTTTCCTCCCAAAGACTGATAGGGAATTTAAATTGTGAGCTGCATTGGAGACAGTGAGTGATGACAATGCCCGTAAAGTGCTGCAGAATATGTTGGCAATATATAAGTAAGTAAAAAAAAAAATATTCCTTAGGGATCATTCAGACAGCTAAATGAATAAGTCCGCATCTGTTCCGCAATTTTGCAGAACGGGTGCAGATCCATTCATTTATATGGGGCTGTAAAAGATACGCCGTGTGCATCCGTGGTTCCGTTCCGCGGCTCTGTAAGAAAAAAAATAGAACATGTCCTATTCTTGTCCACAATCGCAGACAATAAAAGGCATTTTCTATTATGGTTGTGGCGATGTGCGGTCCGCAAATTGTGGAATGCACACGGCCAGTATCCGCAAAACACTACGGTTGTCTGAATGCTGCCTTACTAGAATGCCAATGGTGCTGCCAGTGTTCTAGAGGAACATAACCTCATCAGGGTCAACAGGATACAACTATTGGATGAAGGTTATATAAAAAGATCTATTAGTACATATGTAGGTGACATGTACAGTATGGACCCAGTGCAACAACCCACGTAGCTGGATATAGAGGAATAATCGCTTGGTAATACTTTGCCCTATTCAGAGATAAAACATTTTTTGTTCATCTATGTTGTAAGATCTGGTATTTCTGTAACTTACTAGCTATTTTACTTTCTGAATAGACACAATTTTTCTCTTTCCCATGGTCCTTAACCTTTAGTACAATATATAAATCCTGGTAATGAAATATATAAATTAAGGCAAATAAAACATTAACCCCAGTGTTCTCTTATGCCAAGCATTATTTGAATCCATGATACGTACAGTGGGATGCGAAAGTTTGGGCAACCTTGTTAATCGTCATGATTTTCCTGTATAAATGGTTGGTTGTTACGATAAAAAATGGCAGTTAAATATATCATATAGGAGACACACACAGTGATATTTGAGAAGTGAAATGAAGTTTATTGGATTTACAGAAAGTGTGCTATAATTGTTGAAACAAAATTAGGCAGGTGCATACATTTGGGCACTGTTGTCATTTTATTGATCCAAAGCCTTTAGAACTAATTATTGGAACTCAAATTGGCTTGGTAAGCTCAGTGACCCCTGACCTACATACACAGGTGAATCCAATTATGAGAAAGAGTATTTAAGGGGGTCAATTGTAAGTTTCCCTCCTCTTTTAATTTTCTCTGAATTGTAGCAACATGAGGGTCTCAAAACAACTCTCAAAAGACCTGAAGACAAAGATTGTTCACCATTATGGTTTAGGGGAAGGATACAGAAAGCTGTCTCAGAGATTTCAGCTGTCTGTTTCCACAGTTAGGAACATATTGAGGAAATGGAAGACCACAGGCTCAGTTCAAGTTAAGGCTCGAAGTGGCAGACCAAGAAAAATCTCGGATAGACAGAAGCGACGAATGGTGAGAACAGTCAGAGTCAACCCACAGACCAGCACCAAAGACCTACAACATCATCTTGCTGCAGATGGAGTCACTGTGCATCGTTCAACCATTCGGCACACTTTACACAAGGAGATGCTGTATGCGAGAGTGATGCAGAGGAGCCTTTTCTCCGCCCACAGCACAAAAAGTGCCGCTTGAGGTGAGCTAAAGCACATTTGGAGAAGCCAGCTTCATTTTGGAATAAGGTGCTGTGGACTGATGAAACTAAAATTGAGTTATTTGGCCATAACAAGGGGCGTTATGCATGGAGGAAAAAGAACACAGCATTCCAAGAAAAACACCTGCTACCTACAGTAAAATATGGTGGTTCCATCATGCTGTGGGGCTATGTGGCCAGTGCAGGGACTGGGAATCTTGTCAAAGTTAAGGGACGCATTGATTCCACTCAGTATCAGCAGATTCTGGAGACCAATGTCCAGGAATCAGTGACAAAGCTGAAGCTGCGCCGGGGCTGGATCTTTCAACAAGACAACGACCCTTAACACTGCTCAAAATCCACTAAGGCATTTATGCAGAGGAACAAGTACAACGTTCTGGAATGGCCATCTCAGTCCCCAGACCTGAATATAATTGAAAATCTGTGGTGTGACTTAAAGAGAGCTGTCCATGCTTGGAAGCCATCAAACCTGAATGAACTAAAGATGTTTTGTAAAGAGGAATGGTCCAAAATACCTTCAACCAGAATCCAGACTCTCATTGGAACCTACAGGAAGCGTTTAGAGGCTGTAATTTCTGCAAAAGGAGGATCTACTAAATATTGATTTAATTTATTATTTGGTGCCCAAATTTATGCACCTGCCTAATTTTGTTTAAACAATTATAGCACACTTTCTGTAAATCCAATAAACTTCATTTCACTTCTCAAATATCACTGTGTGTCTCCTATATGATATATTTAACTGACATTTTTTTATCGTAACAACCAACGATTTATACAGGAAAATCATGACGATTAACAAAGTTGCCCAAACTTTTGCATCCCACTGTATATAGGATACTGGAGTGAGATGAAACCAGTGTGAATATTTTAGTAATCAGAGTATGTGTTGCAGTGACACAAATAGCTGGGCATATGGGTTTATAAAGAAATGTCGTACACATCTGCTGGTTGGCTGTGTGCATTTTCCACATTGTATACTGTATTAGGCTAGTTTCACATCTGCGTTTTTCTGAACGGTTTGAGATCTGTCACAGGATCTCAAAACCGCAGCAAAACGCTTCAGTTTTCTCCTGACTCATTTTCAATGGGGACAAAACTGAACCAACCGGAACGGAGTGCATCAGAATACATTCCGTTCCGTTTCGATGCATTCCCGTGACGCACATAAAAACACTGCAAGCAGCGTTTTTGTGTGCATCATGGGATACTGAGCAAGATGAAAATGGCATGAAAAATAATTTAAGTCAATGATGCCAGATCAATTTTTTAGGGCGCGAAAAAAAATGGATCCTTCCCCCATTGACTTACAATGGTTTTAGTTCCGGATCCTCCTAATATTTATTTATTTATTTTATGGAACTACTATATTCCGCAGCGCTTTATAGACATTAGCAACCAACTGTCCCCAATGGGGCTGACAATCTAAGCTCCCTATCAGTATGTCTTTGGAGTGTAGAAGGAAACCGGAGTACCCGGAGGAAACCCACGCAAACACGGGGAGAACATACAAACTTCATGCAGATGTTGCCCTTGATCGAACCTAGAACCCCAGCACTGCAAGGCACCAATGCTAACCACTGACCTACAGTGCTGCCTATACAACTGGATCAGTTCTGAACAGATGCAGACGGTTATATTATTGATCCATCAGGGGATCGACAAAAAACATAGATGTGAAAGTAGCCTTACGTGTTCTCCTATTTGGTTTTTAATCTAAAGGATACTTCAAAGACTGAGGAATCTGTCTCCCCTCTTTTTTTCTTTGCTAACAGAGTTTCTACGTGTTCAGTACCCTGACATGGCTACCAGAGAGAAGCTTGCTGCCGACACTGAGCTGCCTGAAGTCACCATCAGAGTATGTGTATTCATGTATGTTATGTGTAGAAGATGTAGGATATAGTGTCCATGAGAGAGTAATGAGAAATAATAAAAAATAGGCAGAGACTCATGGACATACTAGAAGTCACTTTATACACATATGTAACTATGCGGAGGCACCATAACGGTGTTATCTGCGGACATTATGTCATGTTTACATAGGAATCTGTGTGAATACCCCTTAGTGTAAAAGGCAAGTAAAACAAATTTATTGTAATGGAAAGACTAAAGCTAAACATGGCTGCACATTACTATGGGAAGACAGGCTGAGTCAGTCACAGGGCAATACGACAAAAAAATTGTGATTTCACTTTTTTGGAGTAAAAGCAAGGTTTTATTTGTGTATATATATTTTTTGGCCTGTTATACGTACAATTTAGCAATTTAGAAATTAGGTGGAGAAACAAATTTTAATACAGATTGAGGGCCCTTTCACAGGGGCTGATAGAGAAAGCAATCATTTGTAATGATAATAATAATAATAATAATAATAATAATAATAATTAATAATATAATGATAATAATAATACTGATTATTAAAAAGTAAGAATTATTGATTAATAAAATTGATAATAATGCTAATAATATAATGATAATATTGCTTCGGCAGCACATACAGTAGAGACCAAAAGTTTGGACACACCTTCTCATTCAAAGAGTTTTCTTTATTTTCATGACTATGAAAATTGTAGATTCACACTGAAGGCATCAAAACTATGAATTAACACATGTGGAATTATATACATAACCAAAAAGGGTGAAACAACTGAAAATATGTTATATTCTAGGTTTTTCAAAATAGCCACCTTTTGCTTTGATTACTGCTTTGCACACTCTTGGCATTCTCTTGATGAGCTTCAAGAGGTAGTCACCTGAAATGGTTTTCACTTCACAGGTGTGCCCTGTCAGGTTTAATTAGTGGGAGTTCTTGCCTTATAAATGGGGTTGGGACCATCAGTTGCATTGTGGAGAAGTCAGGTGGATACACAGCTGATAGTCCTACTGAATAGACTGTTAGAATTTGTATTATGGCAAGAAAAAAGCAGCTAAGTAAAGAAAAACTAGTGGCCATCATTATTTTAAGAAATGAAGGTCAGTCAGTCCGAAAAATTGGGAAAACTTTGAAAGTGTCCCCAAGTGCAGTCACAAAAACCATCAAGCGCTACAAAGAAACTGGCTCACATGCGGACCGCCCCAGGAAAGGAAGACCAAGAGTCACCTCTGCTGTGGAGGATAAGTTCATCCGAGTCACCAGCCTCAGAAATCACAGGTTAACAGCAGCTCAGATTAGAGACCAGGTCAATGCCACACAGTTCTAGCAGCAGACACATCTCTAGAACAACTGTTAAGAGGTGACTGTGTGAATCAGGCCTTCATGGTAGAATATCTGCTAGGAAACCACTGCTAAGGACAGGCAACAAGCAGAAGAGACTTGTTTGGGCTAAAGAACACAAGGAATGGACATTAGACCAGTGGAAATCTGTGCTTTGGTCTGATGAGTCCAAATTTGAGATCTTTGGTTACAACCACCGTGTCTTTGTGCGACGCAGAAAAGGTGAATGGATGGACTCTACATGCCTGGTTCCCACCGTGAAGCATGGAGGAGGAGGTGTGATGGTGTGGGGGTGCTTTGCTGGTGACACTGTTGGGAATTTATTCAAAATTGAAGGCATACTGAACCAGCATGGCTACCACAGCATCTTGCAGCGGCATGCTATCCCATCCGGTTTGCGTTTAGTTGGACTATCATTTATTTTTCAACAGGACAATGACCCCAAACACACCCCCAGGCCGTGTAATGGCTATTTGACCATGAAGGAGAGTGATGGGGTGCTGCACCAGATGACCTGGCCTCCACAGTCACCAGACCTGAACCCAATCGAGATGGTCTGGGGTGAGCTGGACCGCAGAGTGAAGGCAAAAGGGCCAACAAGTGCTAAGCATCCCTGGGAACTCCTTCAAGACTGTTGGAAGACCATTTCAGGTGACTACCTCTTGAAGCTCATCAAGAGAATGCCAAGAGTGTGCAAAGCAGTAATCAAAGCAAAAGGTGGCTACTTTGAAAAACCTAGAATATGACATATTTTCAGTTGTTTCACACTTTTTTGTTATGTATATAATTCCACATGTGTTAATTCATAGTTTTGATGCCTTCAGTGTGAATCTACAATTTTCATAGTCATGAAAATAAAGAAAACTCTTTGAATGAGAAGGTGTGTCCAAACTTTTGGTCTGTACTGTATATTAAAAAATAATAATAATAATAATAATAAAAATATATATATAATAATAATATTGATTAATAAAAATTTATGATGATAATAATAATAATAATAATAATAATAATAAATGTTAATAGGAATGTTCGTTTCCAATCATTGTCCACTTATTAGCTACTTATACATTTAGCAATGATCGGAGGCCTTATGGAGCTAAATGATCGTTACTACAATAGTCCCCATATGGATTCCCTGTTTTTCAGCAGGACATTCCTCTTTACATGGGGCGATGTGCTGCTGACAATCAAGGAGTGCCGCATAAAGATGCTATTACCTACCTTTACACAGGTCAGTTATCGGGAACAAGCATTCATAGGGATGCAGCAAATCTGTCTACTTTATGATCTTATTAGAATAACTGTGGTTGACTATTTTTTGTCTTACTTCTTAGAGCGGTACAGTCTTACTAATTAGTGATACACAGCAATAGAAAACTGTTTATTTTTGTACATATTGGGTGACATAATTTACTGCAGTCAATGGGTTGCTCAGTGTTACAGCTGTGGCTCGCGGCTGCCACACACCTGTCCCAGTCCCCTCGCTTCTGCTCATCTCCTCTTTCCAGCAGGTCGGGCCTTTGGGGTAGCTCTGTCCCTCGACACAGACTGTGGCCTCCTTACTCAGGTTTAGCCTCTTCTTCTCAGGCTATAGAGAGCGAGCACTTTGCCTGTGTCTTATAGTGCCAGCACATATGGACCCTGGTTCACACCAATCAATGGCTGACCACCTGCGGGTACTTAGGGCACCTTCCCTGATCGAAGGGTGTCTGAACAATAGGTATCCAAACTTGCTGTTGTCCTGTGAAGGTGTACTTTTTTATTGTCTGCCTGTTTACTGGACTCTGAACCTCCATTGCCCGACTTGACCTGTGCCTGATCTCCGTATTGACTGCCTGCCCTGACCTCGGTCTGTCTATCGGATTGCTGATACTTTGGCTGCCCTGATCTTGGTCTGTCACTGACTATAGTTTTTCCCAATTTATCTGGTGCTTTATACTGGTGTCTCTGACCCCCGTGGGTCAACTTCCAATCATACAGACACTACCTCATGAGTTAGTAGCCAGGTGGTGGTTCCCATGCAGCAAAGTCTAAATCTCTGTACAGGGGTTAAAGGATGAAATACAATATGTAAGGGAAAATCCGGAACTAGGTATATTATAATTAAAATTCCTTTATTTGTACATGGAAAAGATTAAAAACATAACCGGAGCCTATATGTTTTAAGCGTATGACATACTCTTAGGCCTCATGCACACGGGCGTTGTTTTGGTCCGCATCCACGATTTGCGGACCGCAAAACACACAACGTTCGTGTGCATGTAGCCTTACTCATGGCATAAAAATACAGTAGCAAAGCAACCCTGTTTGTACCAAATGCATGGGGGGGGGGGGGAGGGAGGAGACATTGCTAACTCCAAACAGGAATTACCTCCTGTCGTCATCTACACTGACCATAAGAATCTAACTTACCTTCATTCAATACAACATCTCAACCCTTTTCAGGCTCAGTGATCACAGTTTTTAGCCCAATTTCATTGTTTTGCACTTCTGGCCTGCTGAGAGGAATACCAAGGCTGATGCCCCTTCCCGTTCATTTAATTCTCCTGATCAGGTACAGGAACCCCTGCATATAAGACTGATTACCCAACATTATTAGTGGTCTACGATTGTTACTGCTAGAAATTTTGTTGCACAATTGTCTGCTTGTGCCCAGAACAAGACAACAAACCAAAGACCTGCGAAAGTGTGCTGTTTATATTGTCTACCCGTGTACTGACTTTCTGCCTGTTTACTGGATTCTGACCCTCCGCTGTCTAACCTGACCTGTGCCTGACCTCTGTATTGACCCCCTGCTGCCTGCTCTGACATCGGACTGCCTATCAGATTGCTTGTACTCTGCCTGCCCTGACCTGGGCCTGTCCCTGAGTATGGTTTTGCCTCATCCTTTGGTGTTCTGCACCCCGTGAGTCAGCTGTCAATCACACAGAGATTACCTCAAGAGGCAGTGTCCTGGTGGTTCTCCTGCAGCAAAATCCAGATCCCTGTAAAGGGGTTAAAGGGTAAAAACCAGGGGACTACCAGGATAATGCTCTTAGGAGTATACCAAAGCCAAATGTGTTGTTTGACAACCTATGAAATAGCCAAAGCGAATCAAAGCAGAAGGGATGAGACCATTTGTCACATGCTGAGACCTGTACCATTCAGTGGGGATTCTAGATTCTACTGTCCTTTTATGAGATGTCTGAATGATCTTTGACGACGTCCTCATTTATGGATTTATACATGTTTAGTCTATTAGAACATTGGATGAATAACCTATATGGAATGAAGGTGGTGGATCACTTGGTGTAGCTACAAAAAATGTAAAAGGAAACAGGTACAAGTATGGCTTTTTTCACATCTCCTTAAAGAAGCACTCCCACAATAAAATTGTATTCTCTGACCTGTTAGAAAGGTAAACTCTAGTGAAGGTAATTTTATTACCAATGACTTTATTTATGAGTTATCCCCTCCCTTCTGATCCTCAGCTGTGTCATGTGACCAACACCCTGACTTTCCATAAAACACAGCATCTTATGTGTGGACAGGAAGTCAGTTTCTCTATGTATTCCTATAGGAGCCTCACTCTTAGCCTCATAGGAATGAATAGAGAAGTAACTGACTTTCTGTCCTGTGTCAGTTAGAGATCAGAGAGTTGGTCACATGACCAGGGATGTACATAGAAATCACTAGGCCCCATAGCAAGAATCTAAATTGGGCCCCCATTCCCTTTTTACAGCCCCTCCCACTACCCGTTCCAGGCCTCTCCCTTTCTTCCATGAACTATGTTTGCTGCTGCGTTTTATACTGTATGCCCTCAGGGCCAGATTGGGATTATAAAAAAAACTGCCCTGGCACACAAAAGAGGTATAATAGATGCAGTGTGTACAGATGTACAGTATATACAGCAGTGTACTGTTATGTGAGGTACGAGGTATGATAGATGTAGTGTGTATAGATATATAGTATATACAGCAGTGTACTGATATGTGAGGTATGAGATATAATATATGCAGTGTATACAGATATATAGTTTATACAGGAGTGTACTGATATGTGAGGTACGGGGTATAATATGTGCAGTGTGTATAGGTATATAGTATATACAGCAGTGTACTGATATGTAAGGTACAAGGTATAATAGATGCAGTGTGTATAGATATATAGTATATACAGCAGTGTACTGATATGTGAGGTACGGGGTATAATATATGCAGTGTGTACAGGTAAAAAAATATATACAGTAGTGCAATTATATGTGAGGTACGAGGTATGATATGTTAGGTATGAGGTATAACAGATGAAGTGTGCACAGGTATATTGTATATACAGCTGTGTACTGATATGTGAGGCACGAGGTATAATAGATGCAGTGTGTACCGGTATATAGTAAATACAGCAGTGTATTGACGTGAGGTATGAGGTACAAATTACAGCTCGTACCTCACATATTAGTACACTGCTGTATATATTATATATCTGTACACACTACATCTATTATACCTCGTACCTCACATATCAGTACACTGCTGTATATACTATATTTCTGTACATATTGCATCTATAATCGCATAATATATGCTGTGTCTGTCTGTATATATATTGTATATATATATATATATATATATATATATACAGAGCAGTGTATTGATGTGAGACATAGAATGTATAATAGATGCAGTGTGTATTATGGTCACTGTGTGTAAGGTACAGGAGGTAGTGGTCACTGTAAGTGTCTGAAGTATTATATATGAGTGAGCATTGAATAAAAACAGGGCATGGGTGGGGGGCCCCATAGCAGCAGCGTGGTCTGCCTATATGGTAGGTACGCCACTGCACATGACACAGCTGAGGATCAAAAGGGAGGTTATAACTCACAAATACAGTCACTGGTAAGATTACCTTCACTACAGTTTACATCATGTACCCTTCTAACAGGTGAAAGAATAGTATTTTTTATGGGAGTGCTTCTTTAAGCTTGGCCATATGCGCTGTGAACAGGTCCCAACATGTAAGCTAAAAATATCCTTAGGCTTTCATTCACCCAACTGGGTTACAAGAGTTTCTTTTTGGCCTCTGTCAGGACGATGTACTTGTACACCTATTTTTTGTGGTATGGAATAGCATAGTACACTACCTTATTCCATATAATGGTATACAAAAGCATATACCTCTCGGTATACATTTTTACAATGGCAGCCTATTTAGTAACTTATCCTGCTGTATGCCTATCCCTACACAGTGGAATTAGTCACATCCTTTCATTAGGCGGTGTACATCTGGACATCCTCCTAATGTATGCCTCCAATATAGTGTTCTTAATGTGATGTAAATATAGCCTAAAATGTTTTATTCTTTTCATAGATTTGGTTTTCAAACAGGAGAGCTAAGTGGAGGCGTGAAGAAAAAATGAAAAGAGATACACAGCTCTCAGGCGACGAAGGTAGACCATTTATGGGATATAATAAATACTGAAGTGTTTCCTGATCAAAAAAGGGGTTGTCTAGTTAAGAATTCTCCAATAACCTATTTTGGTGGTTATTTGCCGGGTTTCTCAGCATCGCATGATCCATCACCATGGTGATGGATCATGTGATGTATCATGTGATGAGCACAGTGATGTGTGATGAGCACAGTGATGTCACCACAGGTCCTTTGACAGGTCCTGAAGAAAGAACAGGAGACCGGCAGCTACACGATCAATTGCAGCAGGTGAGTTAATTATTATTATTTTTTTAATCCTCAATTGATCTTCTACTAAGCATTATGTATTAAAGAATGCTATTATTTCCCCTTATACCCATGTTATAAGGGAAAATAATACAATTTACAGAATACTGAACCCAAACCCGAACTTCTGTGAAGAAGTCAGGGTTCGGGTCTGGGTACCAAACATGCCGATTTTTCTCACGCACGTGCAAAACGCATTAAATGCTTTGCACGCACGGGGGAAAATCGCGCTTGTTCCCGCAACGCACCCGAATCTTTTCCCGCAGCACACCCGCAACGCCTGTGTGAAACCAGCCTAAGGGTTACACAGCATTATAATTCAGTATAATGCTGTGCAATCCTGTCAGAGGAGGTTAGAATGGGACCCCACACTGACTCACACTGCGAGTTTATCACCCTCAACTCACTTGTGTGTGTCTGGCCTTATAGTAGGGCTGAGTTTACAGAAACATCCCATATGTGGTCGTAAAGCGCTGTACGGGCACACGACAGGGCGCAGAAGGAAAGGAATGCCCACCATAATGACACCATATCCAATTTGAAGCCCCCCTGATGCACCCCTAGAGTAGAAACTCCAAAACAGAGACCCCATTTTAGAAACTACACCATAGGGTGGCAGTTTTGTTGGTACTAGTTTAGGGTACATATGATTTTTGGTTGCTCTATATTACACTTATTGTGAGGCAAGGTAACAAGAAATAGCTGTTTTGGCACAGTTTTTTTGGTTGTTATTTACAACATTCATCTGACAGGTTAGATCATGTGGTATTTTTATAGAGCAGGTTGCTACAGACGCGGCGATACCTAATATGTATACTATTTTTTAATTTATGTAAGTTTTACACAATAATTTCACATTCATCTGACAGGTTAGATCATGTGGTATTTTTATAGAGCAGGTTGCCACGGACGCAGCGATACCTAATATGTATACTTTTTTTTATTTATGTAAGTTTTACACAATGATTTCATTTTTTAAACAAAAAAAATCATGTTTTAGTGTTTCCATAGTCTGAGAGGCATAGTTTTTTCTCATTTTTTGGGTGATTATCTTGGGTAGGGTATGATTTTTGCGGGATGAGATGACGGTTTAATTGGCACTATTTTGGGGTGCGTATGACTTTTTGATCGCTTGCTAATACTCTTTTTGTGATGTAAGGTGACAAAAAATTGCATTTTTTACACCGTTTTTATTTTTATTTTTTACGGTATTCACCTGAGCGGTTAGGTCATGTGATATTTTTATATATATATTTTATACATGTGATTACGAACGCGGTGATACCTAATATGTATACTTTTTTATTTATGTAAGTTTTACACAATAATATCATTTTTAAAACAAATCATATTTTTGGGCGATTGTCTTAGGTAGGGTATCATACTGTATTTTCATCTTACAAAGTCTGATCAGCACAATGGACAGCCTCTGATCACCTGTGAAGGTGTCCGGCTGCCATGGTAATCATCACTCGCTGCCACAGCAGAGTAGTGGGTGATGGGGAGGGAGGGGGGCCCCCTCCCTCTCCCATCGGGGGCTGAAAAGGCACAGCAGCCCCCCATGGGAGAGGGAGGGAGCTCCCTCCCTGTTAACCTCTTCTATACGGCGGTCCCTACGGCCAGCACAGATGTCAGGCGTTTCAAGCAGAGTGTCAGCAATGTGCTGACACTCTGCAAACCGCTCAGCCATCCTGAGAGAGGGGGCGGGCGGATAATCGTGCACCTGCACGCCCCCCAGCACTACCCTGATGATCGCGCGGTCCTTCCGCCCGCACTGCCGCACCGCCCGCACACATCTCCCCCCTGCCCCACCCTGCTAGCACATAACACAGAGGGCTGCATGGGGGGGGGGGTTAAACATAAAATAAAGTTTCTGATCCCCGCGGTCTTAGAAACCTCCCGAAAGCGCTGCAAACCGCATGTCTGAATTTACCTGTGGTTTGCAGCAATCACCGATACAGGGGATTTCAGCGGGCACCGGGTTCCAATCACCGCCCACCGAGCGACGGTGATCGGAAATACATAGGACGTACCGGTACGCCCTGTGTCCTTAAGTACCGGGACATCACGGCATACCGGTACGCCCTATGTCCGGAACAGGTTAAAGGACATCTATCAGCAGATCTGCACCTATGAAACTGGCCGACCTGTTACATGTGCACTTGGCAGCTGAAGACATCTGTGTTGGTCCCATGTTCATATGTGTCCACATTGCTGAGAAAAATGTTGTTTTAATATATGCAAATGAGCAACATGGGTGTTGCCTTTACACCTAAAAGCTCTGCTTTATCTGCAACTGCAGTGCCCTATACACTGGCGTTTTCACTGCCTGGTCCTGTCAATGAAAGTGAAGAGGGTGCAGCAGTTGCACAGAGAGCAGAGCCTCTAGGACAGCGATGCCCAACCTGTGGCCCTCCAGCTGTTGTAAAACTACAACTCCCACCATGCCCTGTTGTTGGCTGATAGATGGAGACTGTCCAGGCATGCTGGGAGTTGTCGTTTTGCAACAGCTGGAGGGCCGCAGGTTGGGCATCCCTGCTCTAGGAGTAAAGGCAATGCCCCTGTTGTTCATTTGCATATATGACATCATTTTTCTCAGATGCTTTCAGCTGCCAAGTGCACATGTAACAGGTCAGCCAGTTTCATAAGTAGAATTCTGCTGACAGATGTCCTTTAACATGTCATTTATACCACATGTTAAAGTGATTAAGGAGTGTCCTTAAGTGATTAAGGTAAAATAAGATCTCTGAACAAGGGGAAAGAATTAAAGGGGTTTTCCAAGACTTTAATACTGATGACCTATCCTCTGGATAGGTCATCAGTATCTGATCATCAGGGGTCCGACACCTGAGACCCCCGACGATAAGCTCTGAAGGCTTCCCTCAGCTTTCCCTAGGACAAGTGGTGTCACGTTCATCAGTCATACCCTAGACACAGCTCAGCCCCATAGAAGTGAATGGGGATGATCTGTGATACCAAGCACAGCCACGATACAATGTACTGTGCCAGTGGCGTAACTAGAAATGATTGGGCCCCCCAGCAAATTTTTGAACGTGGTCCCCCTACCACAGCAACTTTTTTGCAACCCCCTCCTCCCATGTAACATCCGCTCCTGTGGCTAGTCAATATTGTTCTCTTAGACAAGGCCCAGTAGCTTCCCTGTCCATTTCTACAATGTCACTGTATATAATGGAATTTTCTAGTACTGTTGAGGGGGCCCTGACAATAGAATATTTTAGTCCTCCTCCTGGACGGGCCCCTTCTGAGGTCGGGCCCCAAAGCAGCCGCTTCCCCTATAGCTACAGGTTGTCAGACCCCCAACGATCAGATACTGATGACCTATAAAGAGGATAAGTCATCAGTATAAAAGTTTCAGATAACCCCTTTAATCAGATTCTGGGATAAGTGTTTTCCATGTAAAAAAAGGGATGGGGGCATTATGGATGTAGTTCTATAGTCCCTGTGTGTCCTCCCTTTACTAAACCTGTATGCTGCTGATAACATTGGAAGTTCAGCCGTGGGGAATTTCAAATACCTTGCACCTCTTTTATACTGCAAGTCAGGGGTTAATTCAGTAAGTAGGTTACAAGCCAGTATTTTCTTGGCTAAAATCATGTCTGAAGTCATTGTTGTTTTCTATGACCTACTGCTTAAAACATATCAGCACAAAGTACCCTGAGCGAGGCCATAACAACAGTCCATGGGGAACAATTAAGAAGCCCTTAGATTAAAACTGGCTTAATAAAGGGGCAAAGCAAGGACTTGCAACTTTTTAAAATTTCCTGAAAGGAGGTGCCGTATGAACGTGGTGCAGGCTGGGCCATCAGTCTCAGCAAATTTATTATCATTTTATGGCAGTTTTCTGAAGTGTGCTCCTTGTCATAAAGTAATCGCATACCCTGGGGGCACAGGGACTGGGAGCCTAAAGTGGCCATGGAAAAAAATACCTAAAAGTAGCTCCATATTGTAGGAGGGTCTAAATTGACAGGAGGCTGGGCAACAAAAGTAGGGGGGTCAGCAATACCGTAGCAGGCAAATACTGCATACCACAGTGCAGCACAATATATTGCCCCAGATGGTTAGGGTTAGGTTTGCCATGGGACAAAAAGAGCAGCACTATGACAAAATTGAGTAAAATTAGAGACAACGCTGGTGCTTTCTGGAGGGCGGGTTACATTTTTATCGGCTTTGAAAGTTATTTGATTTATCTTTACAGGTTCAAGAAAAACATTGTTGGTGCCACAGTTTGGAAATATAACACACGGCATTGCCACATTTCATTCATCAGTGCTGAGTGACTACCTTTCACCACAGGTAAGGCCACAATCCATAACAGCACAATAATTGGTTTCGTAGCTTGTGATGGGAATCACAGTTCTGCCTCATGGGGAGAGTGCACATAGGGTGCATAATACATACTGTAGGTGTCCCTGCCAAGTCTTATGTACACTGGTCTTCATAGAGCTGTACTGAGCAATGGAGGGCAACTAGGGCAGCATCAGAGAGCAGTAGAAAAAAGTACTCTTGTGTAACACTACTTTCACATCTGTGTTTTTTTGCTGGATCCGTCAGGGGATCAGAAAAAACGCATCCAGTATATAATACAACAGTTTGCGTCCATTCAGAACAGATCCGGTTGTATTAGACATGTTGATGAACACTGAAGTGAACACTTAGTGTAAGGAAAAAACTGATCCGGCACTATTGATTTACATTGATCCGTCTTGATCAGTATCCCATGACGCACTCAAAAAAACGGCTTGCAATGTTTTTCTGTGCTGTATGGGAACGCAACCAAACGGAACAGAATTCATTCTGGTGCACACCGTTCAGTTCATTTAGAATATCACTACAGTGGATGGAAATACTGCATATTTTTATTTTGCAGGTTAAATCCACAGTATTTTACAGTACTACCAAAGTGGATGAGACTTTAAGAAATCTTATCCACACACTGCAGAAAAACATCTGCAGCATAAATGAACTCAAACATAAAGCCAATATCATTGAGAACAATCGTCAGTGTTAAGAACAAGGAGCCCTGGAAGTGATAATATGCTCCCAGAAGAGCCCTGATCTCAATATCACCAAGTCTGTGTGGGATTACATGAAGAGATAGAAGGATTTTTAGCAAGCCTACATCCACAGAACGTCTGTGGTTAGTTCTCCAAGATGTTTGGAACAACTTACTTGCCAAGTTCTTTAAAAACCTGTGTGCAAGTCTACCTAGAAGAACTGCTTTCTACAGTGCGGATTTTGAACCCAAACAGTGTCAATTTATGATGCAGATTATCACTGCAGATTCCACCCTTTGTAATCCTGAAAAACAAATCCTCTTGTAACTCATGGATTTTTCATGGAATTTCTTGCAGATTTTTCTGCCAAAAATTATATCCAATGTCAATGTGCATGTAAGTTTGTAGGCCACATTTTCCCATTATGCCTTGTGCTTAAAGAGAGTTTGTGACGTAAATTTCACTAATATAACTACCAGCAATGGCCAGCTAAACATTGTAAAAGTAGTATAACTATGTTCCATGTCCAGGAAAAGCACTTTTATTCCTATGAAAACTAGTCCAAAGTGCCCAGGGGGACGGGTCTACTCTTTCAAAGTGCCTAAGCCCTTCCCTACTGTCTGCTCCTCTCCCTCTCCCCTCTCCCCTCTCCCCTGGGCTTCCTCCCCTCTCCACTGATGTCACAGTAGTTATGTTAGTAAAATGTATGTAACAGGCTCCCTTTAACACTCTGATATAGTCACAGAATGGTAGTGGCATCTTCACAGTACCTGCCAGTTATTTGATCTCAGCAAGATTTTTGTAAGAACCACTTTACATAAAACGTCCAGCTAGTTATAATAAACTCGCCCCTAAGAGGGACATGTATAAAACCTGGTCCTCCAGTATTTTGGCATAAAAATATTGCAAGTGATGTCACACGTAGAGCCTTGTGCACAATTTTGAAACAATCTAGACCTCTGCACCATTTTCAGTTTTGGAGTACAAAAGTGGCCATGGTTTTAGTGTAGATAACTTTTAAGCTACATTTATTATCTGCAACTTTCCAAAAAG
The DNA here is from genome assembly GCF_014858855.1 of Bufo gargarizans. Taxonomy (NCBI): domain Eukaryota; kingdom Metazoa; phylum Chordata; class Amphibia; order Anura; family Bufonidae; genus Bufo; species Bufo gargarizans. The sequence continues at coordinate 204,767,265 of NC_058081.1, read as the reverse complement.
CTGCAAAACAAGTCTGAATGTCACGTCTAGGCATGCTTGCAAAGAAACAGGCGTAACTACAATGCAACAAACTGTAGGCCAACTTATTCATTATAACCATGTGACATTTTCATAAATCTGGCTCTATGGACCATACCAAGTCCGAAAAAGTATACTCAGATACACCTGTATTGTTAAATGCTCCACTTAATGTATATGGACTGAAACTATGCATTACCATAGAAAGGTATGAAACATACAGCGATAAGGTAAATAGATCCAGTGGTTACAGTAATGTACAGTGCCATTCTTTTTAATTTTACAGAGACAACCAGTGATGGAGCCTACAACCTTTGGAATCTCTTCTTATAAACTTCACCCCACCACGTTTACAGCAGAGGAGGCTTCCGCAAGTAAGAGCTTTGTAGTGATGTAAACAATATGGCTGTGTACTGCAAGGGTTAACAGAAGCATAACTATCTGACAAGGTGACCTAAGTGTACTGGATCGGATGCCTTACCTGTATTTTACTGAATTTACCTTCTAAAGGGGTGAAATTAATCAAGCCCTGAACTTCACAAGGTTTCAAAAAGTTGTAAAATAGGCCTTTGCAACTTTTTGGGCTTATTTGCATAAAAATATGTAACATTTTGCATTTTTACACCCCTCACGCCAGTTTTGAAAAGTGAATGGTATAGTTGGCGTGGTTGAAATACATGCCTGTAGACTAGTACTAAAAAATAAGATTATCTGAACATTAGTACAAAGAGAAAGAGATTGAACTGCAAATATGCTGATTATGAAATAATACTAAGGCCTCATGCACGTGACTGCATGAAATTTGCGGTCGGCCAACAGCGGATCCGCAAAATACAAATACCGTCCATGTGTCATTCAAATTTTTTGCAGACCCATTGACCTCAGTGGATCCATGGACCACATTTTGCAGACCAGAATAGGACGTGTTAAAATTTGTGTAGCAGATATACGGATGCGGACAGCACACGAATGACATAGACCCTAAGGGAAAGAATAGGTAGTGAGTGCAGATGTATCAGATTTATTTATCAAAAGATGTTATATGTAGGGATGAGCGAACTCGAACTGTATAGTTCGGGTTCGTACCGAATTTTGGGGTGTCCGTGACACGGACCCGAACCCGGACATTTTCGTAAAAGTCCGGGTTCGGGTTCGGTGTTCGTCGCTTTCTTCGCGCTTTTGTGACGCTTTCTTGGCGCTTTTTGAAAGGCTGCAAAGCAGCCAATCAACAAGCGTCATACTACTTGCCCCAAGAGGCCATCACAGCCATGCCTACTATTGGCATGGCTGTGATTGGCCAGAGCACCATGTGACCCAGCCTCTATTTAAGCTGGAGTCACATAGCGCCGCCCGTCACTCTGCTCTGATTAGCGTAGGGAGAGGTTGCGGCTGCGACAGTAGGGCGAGATTAGGCAGATTAACTCCTCCAAAGGACTTGATTAACTGATCGATCTGCAGCTGTGGATCATTGAGCTGCTGATCCTCAATTGCTCACTGTTTTTAGGCTGCACAGACCGTTTGTCAGTCTCATTTTTCTGGGGTGATCGGCGGCCATTTTGTGTCTTGTAGTGCGCCAGCACAAGCTGCGACCAAGTGCATTTAACCCTCAATGGTGTGGTTGTTTTTTGGCTAAAGCCTACATCAGGGTGAAGCTGTCACACCAAGTGCATTTATCCAGCAATAGTCTGTTCATTTTTTGGCCATATACAAAATCAGGGGCAAGCTGCGCCTGTCACCAAGTGCATTTAACCCTCAATGGTGTGGTTGTTTTTTGGCTAAAGCCTACATCAGGGTGAAGCTGTGACACCAAGTGCATTTAACCAGCAATAGTCTGTTCATTTTTTGGCCATATACAAAATCAGGGGCAAGCTGCGCCTGTCACCAAGTGCATTTAACCCTCAATGGTGTGGTTGTTTTTTGGCTAAAGCCTACATCAGGGTGAAGCTGTCACACCAAGTGCATTTAACCAGCAATAGTCTGTTCATTTTTTGGCCATATACAAAATCAGGGGCAAGCTGCGCCTGTCACCAAGTGCATTTAACCCTCAATGGTGTGGTTGTTTTTTGGCTAAAGCCTACATCAGGGTGAAGCTGTCACACCAAGTGCATTTAACCAGCAATAGTCTGTTTATTTTTTGGCCATATCCCAGTCTAATTCTGTCACTAAATCCATACCGGTCACCCAGCGCCTAAATACTAGGCCTCAAATTTATATCCAGCTAAATCTGTCCCTAGTGCTGTAGCTGGGCGAGTTATTTAGTGTCCGTTCAAGCACATTTCTTGTTCTGGGTTGAAATAAAATTCCCAATTTAGCAATTTCATAATTTAGTGGTTCCTGCTATATCAGAGCTATTTGAAATCTATCCCAAAAAGGGTATATAATATTGAAGGTGCACATTGGGTCATTCAGAATAACTTCACACACACCCGCTACTGTGTATTTCCAAGTCTAATTCTGTCACTAAACCCATACCTGTCACCCAGCGCCTAAATACTAGGCCTCAAATTTAAATCCCTCTAAATCTCTCGTTACCCACCGCTGTACTGTTGTTGCTGGGCAAGATATTTAGTGTCCGTCAAAGCACATTTTTTGTTCTGGGTTGAAGTACAATTCCCAATTTAGCAATTTCATAATTTAGTGGTTTCTGCTATATCAGAGCTATTTGAAATCTATCCCTAAAAGGGTATATAATATTGAAGGTGCACATAGGGTCATTCAGAATAACTTCACACACACGCTTCTGTGCATTTCCAAGTCTAATTCTGTCACTAAATCCATACCGGTGACCCAGCGCCTAAATACTAGGCCTCAAATTTAAATCCCTCTAAATCTCTCGTTACCCACCGCTGTACTGTTGTTGCTGGGCAAGATATTTAGTGTCCGTCAAAGCACATTTTTTGTTCTGGGTTGAAGTACAATTCCCAATTTAGCAATTTCATAATTTAGTGGTTTCTGCTATATCAGAGCTATTTGAAATCTATCCCTAAAAGGGTATATAATATTGAAGGTGCACATAGGGTCATTCAGAATAACTTCACACACACGCTTCTGTGCATTTCCAAGTCTAATTCTGTCACTAAATCCATACCGGTGACCCAGCGCCTAAATACTAGGCCTCAAATTTAAATCCCTCTAAATCTCTCGTTACCCACCGCTGTACTGTTGTTGCTGGGCAAGATATTTAGTGTCCGTCAAAGCACATTTTTTGTTCTGGGTTGAAGTACAATTCCCAATTTAGCAATTTCATAATTTAGTGGTTTCTGCTATATCAGAGCTATTTGAAATCTATCCCTAAAAGGGTATATAATATTGAAGGTGCACATAGGGTCATTCAGAATAACTTCACACACACGCTTCTGTGCATTTCCAAGTCTAATTCTGTCACTAAATCCATACCGGTGACCCAGCGCCTAAATACTAGGCCTCAAATTTAAATCCCTCTAAATCTCTCGTTACCCACCGCTGTACTGTTGTTGCTGGGCAAGATATTTAGTGTCCGTCAAAGCACATTTTTTGTTCTGGGTTGAAGTACAATTCCCAATTTAGCAATTTCATAATTTAGTGGTTTCTGCTATATCAGAGCTATTTGAAATCTATCCCTAAAAGGGTATATAATATTGAAGGTGCACATAGGGTCATTCAGAATAACTTCACACACACGCTTCTGTGCATTTCCAAGTCTAATTCTGTCACTAAATCCATACCGGTGACCCAGCGCCTAAATACTAGGCCTCAAATTTAAATCCCTCTAAATCTCTCGTTACCCACCGCTGTACTGTTGTTGCTGGGCAAGATATTTAGTGTCCGTCAAAGCACATTTTTTGTTCTGGGTTGAAGTACAATTCCCAATTTAGCAATTTCATAATTTAGTGGTTTCTGCTATATCAGAGCTATTTGAAATCTATCCCTAAAAGGGTATATAATATTGAAGGTGCACATAGGGTCATTCAGAATAACTTCACACACACGCTTCTGTGCATTTCCAAGTCTAATTCTGTCACTAAATCCATACCGGTGACCCAGCGCCTAAATACTAGGCCTCAAATTTAAATCCCTCTAAATCTCTCGTTACCCACCGCTGTACTGTTGTTGCTGGGCAAGATATTTAGTGTCCGTCAAAGCACATTTTTTGTTCTGGGTTGAAGTACAATTCCCAATTTAGCAATTTCATAATTTAGTGGTTTCTGCTATATCAGAGCTATTTGAAATCTATCCCTAAAAGGGTATATAATATTGAAGGTGCACATAGGGTCATTCAGAATAACTTCACACACACGCTTCTGTGCATTTCCAAGTCTAATTCTGTCACTAAATCCATACCGGTGACCCAGCGCCTAAATACTAGGCCTCAAATTTAAATCCCTCTAAATCTCTCGTTACCCACCGCTGTACTGTTGTTGCTGGGCAAGATATTTAGTGTCCGTCAAAGCACATTTTTTGTTCTGGGTTGAAGTACAATTCCCAATTTAGCAATTTCATAATTTAGTGGTTTCTGCTATATCAGAGCTATTTGAAATCTATCCCTAAAAGGGTATATAATATTGAAGGTGCACATAGGGTCATTCAGAATAACTTCACACACACGCTTCTGTGCATTTCCAAGTCTAATTCTGTCACTAAATCCATACCGGTGACCCAGCGCCTAAATACTAGGCCTCAAATTTAAATCCCTCTAAATCTCTCGTTACCCACCGCTGTACTGTTGTTGCTGGGCAAGATATTTAGTGTCCGTCAAAGCACATTTTTTGTTCTGGGTTGAAGTACAATTCCCAATTTAGCAATTTCATAATTTAGTGGTTCCTGCTATATCAGAGCTATTTGAAATCTATCCCAAAAAGGGTATATAATATTGAAGGTGCACATTGGGTCATTCAGAATAACTTCACACACACCCGCTACTGTGTATTTCCAAGTCTAATTCTGTCACTAAACCCATACCTGTCACCCAGCGCCTAAATACTAGGCCTCAAATTTAAATCCCTCTAAATCTCTCGTTACCGCTGTCCTGTTGTAGCTGGGAAAGTTATTTAGTGCCCGTCAAAGCACATTTTTTGTTCTGGGTTGAAGTACAATTCCCAATTTAGCAATTTCATAATTTAGTGGTTCCTGCTATATCAGAGCTATTTGAAATCTATCCCAAAAAGGGTATATAATATTCAAGGTGCACATTGGGTCATTCAGAATAACTTCACACACACGCTTCTGTGCATTTCCAAGTCTAATTCTGTCACTAAATCCATACCGGTCACCCAGCGCCTAAATACTAGGCCTCAAATTTATATCCCGCTGAATTTGAATACAATACATTGGGCCAAATAATATATTTGTTGTTGTGGTGAACCATAACAATGAGAAAAACATCTAGTAAGGGACGCGGACGTGGACATGGTCGTGGTGGTGTTAGTGGACCCTCTGGTGCTGGGAGAGGACGTGGCCGTTCTGCCACATCCACACGTCCTAGTGTACCAACTACCTCAGGTCCCAGTAGCCGCCAGAATTTACAGCGATATATGGTGGGGCCCAATGCCGTTCTAAGGATGGTAAGGCCTGAGCAGGTACAGGCATTAGTCAATTGGGTGGCCGACAGTGGATCCAGCACGTTCACATTATCTCCCACCCAGTCTTCTGCAGAAAGCGCACAGATGGCGCCTGAAAACCAACCCCATCAGTCTGTCACATCACCCCCATGCATACCAGGGAAACTGTCTCAGCCTCAAGTTATGCAGCAGTCTCTTATGCTGTTTGAAGACTCCGCTGGCAGGGTTTCCCAAGGGCATCCACCTAGCCCTTCCCCAGCGGTGAAAGACATAGAATGCACTGACGCACAACCACTTATGTTTCCTGATGATGAGGACATGGGAATACCACCTCAGCATGTCTCTGATGATGACGAAACACAGGTGCCAACTGCTGCGTCTTTCTGCAGTGTGCAGACTGAACAGGAGGTCAGGGATCAAGACTGGGTGGAAGACGATGCAGGGGACGATGAGGTCCTAGACCCCACATGGAATGAAGGTCGTGCCACTGACTTTCACAGTTCGGAGGAAGAGGCAGTGGTGAGACCGAGCCAACAGCGTAGCAAAAGAGGGAGCAGTGGGCAAAAGCAGAACACCCGCCGCCAAGAGACTCCGCCTGCTACTGACCGCCGCCATCTGGGACCGAGCACCCCAAAGGCAGCTTCAAGGAGTTCCCTGGCATGGCACTTCTTCAAACAATGTGCTGACGACAAGACCCGAGTGGTTTGCACGCTGTGCCATCAGAGCCTGAAGCGAGGCATTAACGTTCTGAACCTGAGCACAACCTGCATGACCAGGCACCTGCATGCAAAGCATGAACTGCAGTGGAGTAAACACCTTAAAACCAAGGAAGTCACTCAGGCTCCCCCTGCTACCTCTTCTGCTGCTGCCGCCTCGGCCTATTCTGCTGCTGCCGCCTCGGCCTCTTCCTCCGCCTCTGGAGGAACGTTGGCACCTGCCGCCCAGCAAACAGGGGATGTACCACCAACACCACCACCACCACCTCCGTCACCAAGCGTCTCAACCATGTCACACGCCAGCGTTCAGCTCTCCATCTCACAAACATTTGATAGAAAGCGTAAATTCCCACCTAGCCACCCTCGATCCCTGGCCCTGAATGCCAGCATTTCTAAACTACTGGCCTATGAAATGCTGTCATTTAGGCTGGTGGACACAGACAGCTTCAAACAGCTCATGTCGCTTGCTGTCCCACAGTATGTTGTTCCCAGCCGGCACTACTTCTCCAAGAGAGCCGTGCCTTCCCTGCACAACCAAGTATCCGATAAAATCAAGTGTGCACTGCGCAACGCCATCTGTGGCAAGGTCCACCTAACCACAGATACGTGGACCAGTAAGCACGGCCAGGGACGCTATATCTCCCTAACTGCACACTGGGTAAATGTAGTGGCAGCTGGGCCCCAGGCGGAGAGCTGTTTGGCGCACGTCCTTCCGCCGCCAAGGATCGCAGGGCAACATTCTTTGCCTCCTGTTGCCACCTCCTCCTTCTCGGCTTCCTCCTCCTCTTCTTCCACCTGCTCATCCAGTCAGCCACACACCTTCACCACCAACTTCAGCACAGCCCGGGGTAAACGTCAGCAGGCCATTCTGAAACTCATATGTTTGGGGGACAGGCCCCACACCGCACAGGAGTTGTGGCGGGGTATAGAACAACAGACCGACGAGTGGTTGCTGCCGGTGAGCCTCAAGCCCGGCCTGGTGGTGTGTGATAATGGGCGAAATCTCGTTGCAGCTCTGGGACTAGCCAATTTGACGCACATCCCTTGCTTGGCGCATGTGCTGAATTTGGTGGTGCAGAAGTTCATTCACAACTACCCCGACATGTCAGAGCTGCTGCATAAAGTGCGGGCCGTCTGTTCGCGCTTCCGGCGTTCACATCCTGCCGCTGCTCGCCTGTCTGCGCTACAGCGTAACTTCGGCCTTCCCGCTCACCGCCTCATATGCGACGTGCCCACCAGGTGGAACTCCACCTTGCACATGCTGGACAGACTGTGCGAGCAGCAGCAGGCCATAGTGGAGTTTCAGCTGCAGCACGCACGGGTCAGTCGCACTACAGAACAGCACCACTTCACCACCAATGACTGGGCCTCCATGCGAGACCTGTGTGCCCTGTTGCGCTGTTTCGAGTACTCCACCAACATGGCCAGTGGCGATGACACCGTTATCAGCGTTACAATACCACTTCTATGTCTCCTTGAGAAAACACTTAGGGCGATGATGGAACAGGAGGTGGCCCAGGAGGAGGAGGAGGAGGATGAGGAAGAGGGGTCATTTTTAGCACTTTCAGGCCAGTCTCTTCGAAGTGACTCAGAGGGAGGTTTTTTGCAACAGCAGAGGCCAGGTACAAATGTGGCCAGCCAGGGCCCACTACTGGAGGACGAGGAGGACGAGGATGAGGAGGAGGTGGAGGAGGATGAGGATGAAGCATGGTCACAGCGGGGTGGCACCCAACGCAGCTCGGGTCCATCACTGGTGCGTGGCTGGGGGGAAAGGCAGGACGATGACGATACGCCTCCCACAGAGGACAGCTTGTCCTTACCCCTGGGCAGCCTGGCACACATGAGCGACTACATGCTGCAGTGCCTGCGCAACGACAGCAGAGTTGCCCACATTTTAACCTGTGCGGACTACTGGGTTGCCACCCTGCTGGATCCACGCTACAAAGACAATGTGCCCACCTTACTTCCTGCACTGGAGCGTGATAGGAAGATGCGCGAGTACAAGCGCACGTTGGTAGACGCGCTACTGAGAGCATTCCCAAATGTCACAGGGGAACAAGTGGAAGCCCAAGGCCAAGGCAGAGGAGGAGCAAGAGGTCGCCAAGGCAGCTGTGTCACGGCCAGCTCCTCTGAGGGCAGGGTTAGCATGGCAGAGATGTGGAAAACTTTTGTCAACACGCCACAGCTAACTGCACCACCACCTGATACGCAACGTGTTAGCAGGAGGCAACATTTCACTAACATGGTGGAACAGTACGTGTGCACACCCCTCCACGTACTGACTGATGGTTCGGCCCCATTCAACTTCTGGGTCTCTAAATTGTCCACGTGGCCAGAGCTAGCCTTTTATGCCTTGGAGGTGCTGGCCTGCCCGGCAGCCAGCGTTTTGTCTGAACGTGTATTCAGCACGGCAGGGGGCGTCATTACAGACAAACGCAGCCGCCTGTCTACAGCCAATGTGGACAAGCTGACGTTCATAAAAATGAACCAGGCATGGATCCCACAGGACCTGTCCGTCCCTTGTCCAGATTAGACATTAACTACCTCCCCATAACCATATATTATTGGACTCCAGGGCACTTCCTCATTCAATCCTATTTTTATTTTCATTTTACCATTATATTGCGATGCTACCCAAAGTTGAATGAACCTCTCCTCTGCCTGTGTGCTAGGCCTAAATATATGCCAATGGACTGTTGCAGTGGTGGCTGACATGAAGCCTGATTCTCTGCTATGACATGCAGACTAATTCTCTGCTGACATGAAGCCAGATTGTCTGTTACGGGACCTCTCTCCTCTGCCTGGGTGCTGGGCCTAAATTTATGACAATGGACTGTTGCAGTGGTGGCTGACGTGAAGCCTGATTCTCTGCTATGACATGCAGACTGATTCTCTGCTGACATGAAGCCAGATCCTCTGTTACGGGACCTCTCTCCTCTGCCTGGGTGCTGGGCCTAAATTTATGACAATGGACTGTTGCAGTGGTGGCTGACGTGAAGCCTGATTCTCTGCTATGACATGCAGACTGATTCTCTGCTGACATGAAGCCAGATCCTCTGTTACGGGACCTCTCTCCTCTGCCTGGGTGCTGGGCCTGAATATATGCCAATGGACTGTTGCAGTGGTGGGTGACGTGAAGCCTCATTCTCTGCTATGACATGCAGACTAATTCTCTGCTGACATGAAGCCAGATTGTCTGTTACGGGACCTCTCTCCTCTGCCTGTGTGTGTGCTGGGCCTAAATATATGCCAATGGACTGTTGCAGTGGTGGCTGACGTGAAGCCTCATTCTCTGCTATGACATGCAGACTGATTCTCTGCTGACATGAAGCCAGATCCTCTGTTACGGGACCTCTCTCCTCTGCCTGGGTGCTGGGCCTAAATTTATGACAATGGACTGTTGCAGTGGTGGCTGACGTGAAGCCTGATTCTCTGCTATGACATGCAGACTAATTCTCTGCTGACATGAAGACAGATTCTCTGTTACGGGACCTCTCTCCTCTGCCTGTGTGCTGGGCCTAAATATATGACAATGGACTGTTGCAGTGGTGGCTGACGTGAAGCCTGATTCTCTGCTATGACATGCAGACTAATTCTCTGCTGACATGAAGACAGATTCTCTGTTACGGGACCTCTCTCCTCTGCCTGTGTGCTGGGCCTAAATATATGACAATGGACTGTTGCAGTGGTGGCTGACGTGAAGCCTGATTCTCTGCTATGACATGCAGACTGATTCTCTGCTGACATGAAGCCAGATCCTCTGTTACGGGACCTCTCTCCTCTGCCTGTGTGCTGGGCCTAAATATATGACAATGGACTGTTGCAGTGGTGGCTGACGTGAAGCCTGACTCTCTGCTATGACATGCAGACTAATTCTCTGCTGACATGAAGCCAGATTCTCTGTTACGGGACCTCTCTCCTCTGCCTGTGTGCTGGGCCTAAATATATGACAATGGACTGTTGCAGTGGTGGCTGACGTGAAGCCTGATTCTCTGCTATGACATGCAGACTAATTCTCTGCTGACATGAAGACAGATTCTCTGTTACGGGACCTCTCTCCTCTGCCTGGGTGCTGGGCCTAAATATATGCCAATGGACTGTTGCAGTGGTGGCTGACGTGAAGCCTGATTCTCTGCTATGACATGCAGACTAATTTTCTGCTGACATGAAGACAGATTCTCTGTTACAGGACCTCTCTCCTCTGCCTGTGTGCTGGGCCTAAATATATGACAATGGACTGTTGCAGTGGTGGCTGACGTGAAACCTGATTCTCTGCTATGACATGCAGACTAATTCTCTGCTGACATGAAAACAGATTCTCTGTTACGGGACCTCTCTCCTCTGCCTGTGTGCTGGGCCTAAATATATGACAATGGACTGTTGCAGTGGTGGCTGACGTGAAGCCTGATTCTCTGCTATGACATGCAGACTGATTCTCTGCTGACATAAAGCCAGATCCTCTGTTACGGGACCTTTCTCCTCTGCCTGTGTGCTGGGCCTAAATATATGCCAATGGACTGTTGCGGTGGTGGCTGACGTGACGCCTGATTCTCTGCTATGACATGCAGACTAATTCTCTGCTGACATGAAGACAGATTCTCTGTTACGAGACCCCTCTCCTCTGCCTGTGTGCTGGGCCTAAATATATGACAATGGACTGTTGCAGTGGTGGCTGACGTGAAGCCTGATTCTCTGCTATGACATGCAAACTAATTCTCTGCTGACATGAAGACAGATTCTCTGTTACGGGACCTCTCTCCTCTGCCTGTGTGTGTGCTGGGCCTAAATATATGCCAATGGACTGTTGCAGTGGTGGCTGACGTGAAGCCTCATTCTCTGCTATGACATGCAGACTAATTCTCTGCTGACATGAAGCCAGATTGTCTGTTACGGGACCTCTCTCCTCTGCCTGTGTGTGTGCTGGGCCTAAATATATGCCAATGGACTGTTGCTGTGGTGGCTGACGTGAAGCCTCATTCTCTGCTATGACATGCAGACTAATTCTCTGCTGACATGAAGACAGATTCTCTGTTACGGGACCTCCCTCCTCTGCCTGGGTGCTGGGCCTAAATATATGCCAATGGACTGTTGCAGTGGTGGCTGACGTGAAGCCTCATTCTCTGCTATGACATGCAGACTAATTCTCTGCTGACATGAAGACAGATTCTCTGTTACGGGACCTCTCTCCTCTGCCTGGGTGCCGGGGCCTAAATATCTGAGAATGGACTGTTCCAGTGGTGGGTGACGGGAAGCCAGATTCTCTGCTATGGAACCTCTCTCCAATTGATTTTGGTTAATTTTTATTTATTTAATTTTTATTTTAATTCATTTCCCTATCCACATTTGTTTGCAGGGGATTTACCTACATGTTGCTGCCTTTTGCAGCCCTCTAGCTCTTTCCTGGGCTGTTTTACAGCCTTTTTAGTGCCGAAAAGTTCGGGTCCCCATTGACTTCAATGGGGTTCGGGTTCGGGACGAAGTTCGGATCGGGTTCGGATCCCGAACCCGAACATTTCCGGGATGTTCGGCCGAACTTCTCGAACCCGAACATCCAGGTGTTCGCTCAACTCTAGTTATATGTTAAGAGACCAAAGTACTGGGGAAATTTTAACAAAGAGGTGAGAAGTTATAGATTACAGTGGTTTGAAAAAGTATTTATACCCCTTGAACTTTTCTACCTTTTTTCATGTTACACCCCCAAATGTACAGTATAGAAATTAATTTTATATCGTAGACCAGGGGTGCACAACCTGCGGCCCTCAATACCATTCTGTGCGGCCCCCAACCATCTCATAACAGACATGTATGTCTATGTCTTGTGGCTGCTCACATGTATCTTTCATGTATTTTCCCATTAGATGGGAGTCCTGGAAGTGTAACTAGACATTTATGATACATACTGTATGTTCAATATGCCATAAAAATAGTATTTCAGTTGGTAATACCCCTTTAAGTTTTATTTTCGGCCCTTGGAATTGGTTCAGGCTCACAACGTGGCCCCCAACCAGAAAAGGTTGTGCACCCCTGTCGTAGACAAACAAAAAGTAGAAAGTATGTGTGAAGTGAAAAGAAAATGATACATGTTTTTCAACATTTTTAATAAATAAAAATCTGGAAAGTGTGGCGTGCGTTTGTATTGTATTGAGTCAATACTTTGTAGGACCATCTTTCACTGCAATTACAGCTGCAAGTCTTTTGGGGTATGTCTCTACCAGCTTTGCCCATCTGGAGGCTGAACTTGTTGCCCATTCTTCTTTGCACAATAGCTGAAGCTCAGTCAGATTGGATGGAGAGCGTCTGTGAACAGCAATTTTCAAGCCTTGCCAGATTGTCAGTGGGATTTAGGTCTGGACGTTGACTGGGCCATTCTAACACATGAATATGCTTTGATCTAAACCATTCCATTATACTGTAGCTCTGGCTGTATGTTTAGGGTCGTTGTACTGCTGAAAGGTGAACCTCTGCCCCAGTCTCAAGTCTTTTGCATCCTCTACCAGATTTTCTCCAGGATTGCCCTGAATTTAGCTCTATCCATCTTTCCATCAACTCTCACCAACTTCCCTGTCCCTGCTGAAGAAAAGCATGGTATGTTCAGGATGATGTGTAGTGTTAGTTTTCCACCAGCATTTTGCATTTAGGCCAAAAAGTTCAACGTTGGTCTCATCTGAGCAGAGCACCTTCTTCCACATTTTTGCTGTGTCCCCCTACATGGGTTGTGGCAAACTACAAACAGGGCTTCTTATAGACTTATAGTCTTCTTGTTACTCTTCCTTAAAGGCCAGATTTGTGGAGTACGTGACTAATAGTCCTGTGGACAGATTCTCCCACCTGAGCTGTGGATCTCTGAAGCTCCTCCAAAGTGACCATGAGCCTATTGGCTGCTTCTCTAATTAGAGCTCTCCTTGCCTGGGCTGTCAGTTTAGTTGGATGGCCATGTCTTGGTAGGTTTGCAGTTGTGCCATACTCCTTCTATTTTCAGATGATGGATTGAACAGTGCCCAGTGAGATGTTCAGAGCTTGGGATATTTTTTTAAAATAATTTAACCCTGCTTTACGCTTCTTCTCAACTTTATCCCTGACCTGTCTGGTGTGTTCCTTGGTTTTCATGATGCTGTTTGATCACTTATGTTCTCTAACAAACCTATGAGGCCTTCACAGAACAGCTGTAGTTATAATGAGAATAAATTGCACACATGGTGACTTCTGAAGGCAGTTGGTCACACTGGATTTTATTTAGGGGTATCAGACTACAGGGGGCTGAATACAAATGCACGCCACGCTTTCCAGATTTTTATTTATTAACTATTTTGAAAACCATCACATAAAATTCCAATAAAATACATTTAAGTTTGTGGGTGTAACGTGAAAAAATGTGAAAAAGTTCAAGGGGTATGAATACTTTTTCAAGGCACTGTACACCCTAAGCAGTAATGGCAAGACTTCTAAAAGGAACTGTCCTAAATGAAAACATCTTTTAATGAAAACACAGTAAGCACTTCCCTCATACAAGCATAAAACACTCCCTATAGTCTACCATATAGCGACTGTGTGACCTAATCATGTCTGATCTTTTTCCAATAACTTATAGTGGTCATATCATGTGACAAGCTCAACTGTTCAGTGCTGAGAAGTCTCTATACAGAGAAGACTTTTCTGGACTTTCCAGAGGACTACAGTCAGGCTCTCTCAGTGTCCCTTCCATTTAACATCCACCATCTTGGTCTGCATGCTAACTAAAGCTTAGTTACATTCTACAGACTACATCAGAAATGAAATATTCTGAATGTTACTTTTGTATGTTTTTATGCTTTATTCCAGGACCATCTCCTATCACAAGCAGCACTATTTTCACCACTGATTATAGAAATACAGATATATCGACTTTAGATGGCATATCAATTCCTGTCTCCATACCAATGCAGCCAATGTCTTTTTCTCACCACTACAATGTCAGCTCGTCTAACAGGTATCCTCATGTACCATTTGTTAATGTGAACAGTTATGGAATCCAAAGAAACCACCATAGCTGTGGATCACCATGGACATTTGAAAGTTTACATCCTGTGTATCACTACAAGATGGAAAAAGACAAATGAGGTATTAGTACGTGTTTTTAGTATGTTTTTTTTCAGGTTACTTTGGGCAAGTTTAATGTATATCTTTTAATAAGGTTGAGGTTACACACACGCAACGCGTCTCTAACAGCTTCTGCAGTATGTACAACTTGTGTACACCATGTAGCCAACTTTAGACTAGGTTCACATCTGCAGCAGAGGTTCTGGCAGGAGCCTTCATCGCAGATTCCAGCAAAAAAAAGGATTAAATACAGCTACATGCAGTGGTATTATGTTTGGCAAGATGGCAGTATTAATGCTAGAAATCCTACAGACTTTACTATAGTGAATGGAATCTGTTGGGTCCCGGCATATGCTGGATCCAGTGATTCCAGTATTCTGTTCATATGCCAGAACAAAACACCAGAATCTGGCCACAGGTGTGAACCTAGCCTAGTCAGCTTCTTTTACACCATGTCTTTTTCCACAGGATGTGATTATTTTGTCATATATGAATGTTACAACTATTGCTGTTGAGTGATTTTGACATATTGTGGCGCACTGGTCCGCAGGGGGAGGCATGGGGTTGAGAGGAAGGGAGTGGAGGTGGCAGCAATGAGTGTGGTTGTAGTCCTCACGGTGGGTAATACTGATCCAGCACTCTCTGGGCTGTGTGTGCAGTAAATTAATAGACACACCACTTTCATTCCTGTGGGGCACACCATGGACTTAAGGGCCTCCTGTCTGATAGTGGTTTAGGTACCCTTGATGTTGGATGGATGATTAGGGGAGTGCAAGGCAGTAGGCTCTTTACTGAAGATGCAAACACAAGTAGTTGTCTCAATTACAGCACAGGCCAGACATTTTCCAAAAGGCTAAGGGGAAGGCTGTATGATGTTCCCTCTTTCTAAATAAAGTATGCAATCTTCCCAATTGACCAAAAGTGTGCAAGCCCTTTCTCTCTTTCTGCTGTGTCCAACTGTAGTTTGCAGTCCTACAACAGATGGCCAGTCCGTTTCAATATTGTGTTGGGCGGCGTTAGCAATATAACCCAAACCAAGTGCAGTAAAGTCTATAGCCATAAGATGTGCATTACTTTTACTGACTTTCTTATCCACACAATGTCCCTTTAAATGGTCCTCAACCTTCTGTAATTATCCTATGCTTCTTTCCCTCAGAGGTTGATTTTTAGCAAACTTGCTTTTCTGGCAGCTTGAAATCACATATGCATGGTGTCCCCCCCTGGAGAAGAATTCTTATTCTCCTGCTTTAGCTTCAGTGTGGTTAGCTTACACACCAGCAACTACATGTACATTGGCATGTAAGCCCTCTTGGCTTACTTGCCAACAACTCTCTAACCAAGGAAAGTGGGGCCAGCCCACCACAGCAAAATTATTAAGGACTGCCAGTTAACTATTTCCTCCAAATATACAGCTTTTTTAGTTTACAAAGTGCATAATTGGCAAACATAAACCCTTACCTCACAGTAAACATTTCAATAACTTCAATAGTAAAGCCATTTAGTGTCTCCAAGGTGTCTAGCAACTTTCACAATGAACCATAGTACATTATAGCATTAACGCAAAAACAAACACAATGCAACAGCACTCTGCAAACACAAATAATAAAATAAATACAACAGTGCCATATTCACTATATAAAATGTACTAATAATAATGCTACGTTATAAATGTTAAAATCTTGTTAAATACATTTTGTACAAAATTATTTATGCCTGTCTTCCTACGACAAGGTGATCTCTGTAGGACAGGAACCTACACTAAATACTACCTTCTCTGGTACCATATTGCCCTTCATTAAATTCAGGGAATGCAGGTTCCACATGCATGCTGAGCCCACACTGCATTATACCTCTTTTGGTGTCACAATGGCCTGCCTTATAGCATTAACCCTTTAGCAGTGAACCAACGGGTTGCAGGAAAATCCTAATTGTGACTGTTGCGTTCTTATGGTCTGCAAATACTTGCAACCAATTCTCATGTGACAAAAAAGGCTGTACTGTGTTGGATTGTTGGCTACCAGGTCGCACGACTTTGCCATCATAGACCACAATGTAAGTCGACAACAAGTCCATTGTTTGATTTGGCCATGTAGCTTCAGCCTTACTCTTTTCACACTGGAGTCATGGTTTCTGTTTTTAAAGGATTCTTGATGAACATGAAAGATCAGTTGTTTTTCACTTTGTAACAGGTCCTATATATTGAGGCTTTCTTGTTTCTCATTTTTTATTTAAATGTAGTAGACTATCACTGCAGGCTATAGTATTTGCCATCATGGTAGGCAGACACCTGTGGATGCCATATTAGGGACCGTATTACTGGCACAATCTCAGACATTCTTAGATCAATCTAGAACTTCAGAACAGCAAGGTGTATGGGTATTGTGGCCATCATATAGGTCCTAAAAGGCAGACCGTACAGCCATATGAAACCATTCCTATAAAAGTCTAATAAAAATTGAAACAATTTGGATGGACAAGTCAACCTGCTGGTCAAAATGCTTGTATGTCTTAGTATCTTATGTATGTGTATACTTGTTCATCATTGTATTTTTACATGTTTTGTCATAGTTTGTTTGTATTTCTGCTTAAAATATTTTAATAAAACATTTCAAATGTATTTACTATGAATAGTATCTATGTATTATTATAGTATGATGATGAAGTTATTAATCTTCTGTCTTCGAAACTGAAAGCATTGCATATAATCGATCTCCCTTTTCCATCTGTTTTCCTCCACTGAGTTCTTTAATAAAAAAATAAAAAATGGAATGTCAGGTTTCCGTTTTTTACAATAGCATAGCAGACAATTCCCATCCCAAAAGATAAATCAGCAGAGGCTTACAGCGTTCTTGGTTTAAAAGTAGAAAAAAACATGTATATATTAAACAGAATAAGGCCTGATCATAGTGCATTGCCGTTTGGTACCTCTTTGAGGCAGTATTCTAGGGGATAGCACATCGATGCAACCTGATGCTGCAGGACATTTTTTTCCCCCCATGTATGAATTCTCTGTGCAGTTTTAGATACCTAATCAGGAGTTGATCCAAAAAAGTATAAGGGTCCTTACACACATGAATTTGCACTTGTGTTTTTTGGGTTGTAAGAACAAGGGCACCTGCGCTTTTCCTATGGTTTCTGTAGCAGTTTTATATGCAATTTTTGGACACAGTGGCCCAAATGTATTATTCCTAAAGATGAAGTAAGCTTAGACAGGCTGTCTAGACCTGCACCAGTTTTATCACGTTGCTCAGGCTGGATGAATAATGTGGTGCAGGCACAGACAACTTTACTTTGACTGTCTACCAAGTATTTGTTGGCTTACTTTAGTAACATAGTAACATAGTACATAAGGCCGAAAAAAGACATTTGTCCATCCAGTTCGGCCTGTTATCCCGCAAGTTGATCCAGAGGAAGGCAAAAAAAAAAAAAACCCTGTGAGGTAGAAGCCAATTTTCTCCACTTTAGGGGACTATAAACTTCCTTTGAGACAGAATTTTATTCCAGAATTATGTTCCAATTTTGGTGAAGGATGGTGCATCTTAGGACCCCTTTCCTGTAAATCTTCAGTGGTCGGGACTATGTCTCATCTCACCTTAGTAACAGCGAGATGAGACCACCTCCTTAACCCTTTCAAGACAGGTGATTTTCAGTTTTCGTTTTTTACTCCCAGCCCTCCCAAATCTATAACTTATTTATTTTTTCATTCATATAGCCGTATGAAGGCTTGTTTTTGCAGATGTACTTCCTAATTGCACCATTTATGGAAGCGGGGAAAAAATTCCAAACAGGGTGGAATTTTTTTTTTTTAAAACACCATTCTGCCACAGTTTTAGGCCTTAATGCAGACAACCGTAACAGGTTCATGCCCGTATTGCAGCCTGCAAACAGGTCCGCAATCCGGAAGATATGGTGTGGTGTGGAACGCATACATTAGTCTGGGGTGTTTGCTGATTATAACAGCAGGCACCCAGCTGGTATGGCGCCCACTCCGCTTTTGTGTGGGCCCCATTTTTAAATCCCCAACTGCTGGCGTAAATTTATATGGGGAGGTTGGGAAGAGGTTAAGGCTCCTTTACATGCATGGGGATAAAAAAAGCCTGACTTTTTAGGCATTTTTTGACCATACAGTGTGTTTTAACAGCTTACATTTTTAATGGTGTTTTTTGTACACATGGAATTTTTTTTATACTGACCCACAGAATATTGTTAACATGTCATTATTGTGCCGCAATAAACACTGTAAAAATAAAAATAATGGTAGAGTTGAATTCTCTTTTTTCACACTGTCGCCTCCAAATGTTTTTAACCTCTTAAGGACATAGGGCGTACAGGTACGCCCTTGTGCCCTAGTACTTAAGGACACAGGGCGTACATGTACGCCCTGTGCATTTTCGATCACCGCCGCACGCGGGGTGATCGAACCCCGTGCCTGCTCAAATCATTGAGCAGGCACTTGGAGCAAATGCGCCGGGGGGTCCGGTGACCCCCCCATGTATGCGATCGCAGAAAACCGCAGGTCAATTCAGACCTGCGGTTTTCTGCGTTTCCGGGTTATTCGGGTCTCTGAAGTCCCGATAACCCGGAACAGGATGGTGATGGTGGTGTGATTTCACTCCACCAATCACCATCCAGCGATCCTGAGTGGTGATGGTGACATCACCACTCAGGATCGCTTTCTGATTGGTCTGTGGGCGGTCCGGCGGCAGATTCAAAAGAGGCAGGCGCTCCTCTCCTCCTCCTTTTGTGTTCCGGAGCCGGAGGAGAGAGGAGCTGCCTGCACGTGTCTGCTGCACCCGATCTGTGCCCCCCAGGACCCGATCTGTGCCCCCCAGGACCCCATCAGGTACATAGGGACAGCTAGGGAAAGTTTGGTTTAGGCAGGGAAAAAAAAAGGGAAAGTTAGTTTTTGAACTTTGATTGCATCACCCTAGTTAGGGTGTCTGGGGTCCACAGCACAGCTGTGTGACCCTAGACCCCCCAGGGGTGCTGCCACTTGCCCCCCCACCCACCCCCTACCTTTTTTGGGGTGCATTTTTTTTTTTTCGTGTACGCTGACTGTGGCCGGCACTTAGTGTCCGGCCACTGTTAGCGCATCGCACACCCCACCGCTGATCAACTTCGGACGGTTGATCAGCGGTTTTGAATTTTTTTCCCCACATTTTTTGCCCTTTTTTTAGTTAGTTTATTTTATTTTTTTTCTGTTAGTTTTAGGGTGAGTTCGTGAACACCCGTGCCCCCACACACACAAAATAAAGAGTTACACACACGCACATATACACGCAGACACACACTCCCCTATGGCCCGCCGGACGTTCTCGGCCGAGGAGGCATACGCCCAGATTGCCTCTGACTCCGAGAGTCCCAGTGAGGATGACCCCACATTCCTGTTGTCATCCGCATCCTCCTCATCATCTAGCGATGATGATGAGCCCCCAAGGCGGCGGAGACGCCGCCAGGCGGAGCAAGGGGACCGCCATGTTAGGGACCCTGTGGCCCACACTAGTACGAGCAGCTCTGGGGCTCGTACTGGTTTCCCGGCCCACCAGTTAAATCCACCGGAGCCCCCTGCCGGTGAACTTGTCTGGTGTAGCCCAGAGCGATACGAGCCTGTGATTCCTGATTTTGTAGGCCAATCAGGAATCCAGATTTCCACAGTGGGCTACACTGAATATGACTTTTTTTGTCATTTTTTCAGTGACCCACTGGTAAATCTGATGGTGGAGCAGACGAATCTGTACGCCCAACAGTTCGTCGCTCAACAACCGGGCTCCTTTTTGGCCAGGCCCGGTGGCTGGACGCCGGTCAGTGCAGCCGAAATGAGGACATTTTGGGGCCTCGTGCTGCATATGGGCCTGGTCAAAAAACCCAGTGTCAGGCTGTACTGGAGTGGGGACGTCCTATACCAGGCCCCACTTTACAGTACAGCCATGACACGCTCCCGGTTTGAGGCCATCCGGAAATGTCTGCATTATTCCGATAATGCAGCATGTCCCCCCCGAGGTGATCCTGCCCATGACCGTCTGTACAAGATACGGCCGGTCATCGATCACTTTGGGGCCAAATTCATGGAGGCCTATGTACCTGGAAGAGAGGTCGCGGTTGATGAGTCTCTCATTGCGTTCAAGGGGAGACTCATTTTCCGCCAGTATGTGCCCTCCAAGCGGGCGAGGTATGGCGTGAAGCTATACAAAATTTGTGAGAGTACCTCAGGGTACACTTACAAATTTCGTGTATATGAGGGGCGAGATTCCCGGATTCAACCCCCAGAATGTCCCCCCACTCTGGGTGTTACCGGGAAACTTGTGTGGGACCTTATGTACCCACTGCTGGATAAGGGTTACCACCTTTACGTGGATAACTTTTATACCAGTATCCCCTTGTTCCAGTCCCTTGCCGCCAGATCCACGTCCGCTTGTGGGACCGTGCGGAAAAATCAACGCGGCCTCCCTGCCCACCCCCTCCAGGTACCTATCCCCAGGGGTGAGACCCGTGCCCTTACCACTGGAAACCTGTTGCTGGTCAGGTATAAGGACAAGAGGGATGTCCTTATGCTGTCCACAATTCATGGTAACGGCATCACCCCTGTCCCTGTGCGAGGTACCGCGGCAACGGTCCTCAAGCCCGATTGTATCGTCGCTTACAATCGGTATATGGGAGGAGTTGATCTCTCTGATCAAGTCCTCAAGCCATATAACGCCATGCGCAAAACCCGGGCATGGTACAAAAAAGTTGCGGTCTACTTGGTGCAGGTTGCCATGTACAACTCTTTTGTACTATCCCGAAGCGCTGGCAGCACAGGGACATTCCTCCAGTTCTATGAGGCAGTCCTCAAGGCCCTGATCTTTTCGGACCGGGAAAGAGCAGGCCGGAGTACCTCGGGAACTGTAGGTGCCCGGATCTTCCCTGGCCAACACTTTCCAGGTGTGGTCCCCCATACTGGAAAGAAGGGACGAACCCCAAAAAAGTGCAGAGTGTGTCTCAGGAGGGGGATACGGAAGGACACGACTACTCAGTGCGACACTTGCCCCGATCATCCGGGCGGGCCTCTGCATTGACGGTTGCTTCAGGGAGTATCACACTTCCATGGAGTACTAAATTTATATCCCAATTTAGCACTGACATCGGATAAAAAAAAAATGGTTCTCAGACTTGAGACACCCAAAAAAACTAAAATAATTTATTAAAAGTAGACATAGGTATTGCCGCGTCGGTAATAATCTCCTCTATAAAAATGCCCCATTACCTAACCCCCCAGATTAACACGGTCCAGAAAAAAAAAAAAAGGTGCAAAAAAAGGTTTTTTTTGTCACCTTACATAATAAAAAGTTTAATAGCAAGCGATCAAAAAGTCATTTAGCCCCCAAATTAGTGCCAATAAAACCGTCATCTCATCCCGCAAAAAATGAGCCCCCACATAAGATAATCAGATAAAAAAAAAAATAGAAAATGACTCTTAGACTTTAGAGATACAATTTTTTTTTAGGGTATCAAAAAGGATAATATAGTCTAAAACCTAAATAATTGTAAAAAAAGTTGACTTATTAGGTATCGCCGTGTCCGTAAGAATCTCCTCTATAAAAATACCCCATGACCCAACCCCCCAGATTAACACAGTAAAAAAAAAAAAAAAAAAAATAGGTGCAAAAAAATATTTTTTTTGTCACCTTACATAACAAAAAGTTTAATAGCAAGCGATCAAAAAGTCATATAGCCCCCAAAATAGTGCCAATAAAACCGTCCGCTCATCCCGCAAAAAATGAGCCCCCACATAAGATAATTGGCTAAAAGAAAATAAAAAAAATGACACTTAGACTTTAGAGATACCCAAAAAAAAATGTTGTATCAAAAAAGATAATATAGTCAAAAACCTAAATAATTGTAAAAAAAAAGTAGACTTATTAGATATTGCCGCGTCCGTAAGAATCTCCTCTATAACAATATCCCATGACCTAACTACCCAGATTAACACGGTTAAAAAAATAAAAAATAAAAAGGTGCCAAAACCGCTATTTTTGGCACTTTTCCATTTCAGTCCGTTTTTTCCGGTAACAAAACAAGGGTTAACAACCAAACAAAAGTTAAAATTTATTACCCTGATACTGCAGTTTACAGAAACGCCACATTTGTGGTCGTAAACTGCTGTATCCGTAAAAGGGAGGCCGCAAAAGGAAAGGACCGACATGGTTTCTGGAAGGCCGATTTTGATGGCCTTTTTTATTGACACCATATCCCTTTTGAAGCCCCCCTGATGCCCCCCTAGAGTAAAAACTCCCTAAAATTGACCCCATCTAAGAAACTACACCCCTCAAGGTATTCAAAAATGATTATACAAACTTTATTAACCCTTTAGGTGTTCCTCAACAGTTAATGGCAAATGGAGATGAAATATCAGAATTTCTATTTTTGGTAACCTTGCCTCACAAAAATGTAATATAGAGCAACCAAAAATTATATTTGCCCTAAAAATACTCCCCCAAAAAATGCCACCTTATCCCGTAGTTTCCAAAATGGGGTCACTTTTAGGGAGTTTCGACTCCAGGGGTGCATCAGGGGGGTTGAAACAGGACACGGTGTAAATAAACCGGTCCATAAAAATCAGCCCTCCAAAAACCAAACGGCGCACCTTTCACTCTACGCCCCGCTGTGTGGCCGTACAGTAGTGTACGGCCACATATTGGGTGTTTCTGTAAACGGCAGAGTCAGGGTAATAAAGATACAGTCTTGTTTGGCTGTTAACCCTTGCTTTGTTAGTAGAAAACATGGGTTAAAATGGAAAATAAGGCAAAAAAATGAAATTTTCCAATTTCATCCCCATTTGCCAATAACTCTTGTGCAACACCTAAAGGGTTAACGACGTATGTAAAACCAGTTTTGAATACCTTGAGGGGTGTAGTTTCTTAGATGGGGTCACTTTTAGGGAGTTTCTACTCCAGGGGTGCATCAGGGGGCTTCAAATGGGACATGGTGTAAATAAACCAGTCCATAAAAATCAGCCCTCCAAAAACCAAACGGCGCACCTTTCACTCTACGCCCCGCTGTGTGGCCGTACAGTAGTGTACGGCCACATATTGGGTGTTTCTGTAAACGGCAGAGTCAGGGTAATAAAGATACAGTCTTGTTTGGCTGTTAACCCTTGCTTTGTTAGTGGAAAACATGGGTTAAAATGGAAAATAAGGCAAAAAAATTGAATTTTCAAATTTCATCCCCATTTGCCAATAACTCTTGTGCAACATCTAAAGGGTTAACGACGTATGTAAAACCAGTTTTGAATACCTTGAGGGGTGTAGTTTCTTAGATGGGGTCACTTTTATGGAGTTTCTACTCCAGGGGTGCATCAGGGGGCTTCAAATGGGACATGGTGTAAATAAACCAGTCCATAAAAATCAACCTTCCAAAAACCATACGGCGCACCTTTCACTCTACGCCCCGCTGTGTGGCCGTACAGTAGTTTACGGCCACATATTGGGTGTTTCTGTAAACTGCAGAGTCAGGGCAATAAAGATACAGTCTTGTTTGGCTGTTAACCCTTGCTTTGTTAGTGGAAAAAATGGGTAAAAATGAAATATTAGACAGAAAAATGAAATTCTCAAATTTCATCCCCATTTGCCAATAACTCTTGTGCAACACCTAAAGGGTTAACAACATATGTAAAATCACTTTTGAATACCTTGAGGGGTGTAGTTTCTTAGATGGGGTCATTTTTGGGTGGTTTCTATTATGTAAGCCTCGCAAAGCGACTTCAGACTTGAAATGGTCCCTAAAAATTTAGTTTTTGTAAATTTCAGAAAAATTTCAAGATTTGCTCCTAAACTTCTAAGCCTTATAACATCCCCAAAAAATAAAATATCATTCCCAAAATAATTCACACATGAAGTAGACATATGGGGAATGTAAAGTCATCACAATTTTTGGGGGTATTACTATGTATTACAGAAGTAGAGAAACTGAAACTTTGAAATTTGCTAATTTTTCAACATTTTTGATAAATTTGGTATTTTTTGGTGCAAAAAAAAATATTTTTTGGACTTAATTTTACTAGTGTCATGAAGTACAATATGTGACGAAAAAACAATGTCAGAACGGCCTGGATAAGTCAAAGCGTTTTAAAGTTATCAGCACTTAAAGTGACACTGGTCAGATTTGCAAAAAATGGCCTGGTCCTAAGGTGTAAAAAGGCTGTGTCCTTAAGGGGTTAAAGTTATTCAATACAGTAGACGTACCCCAAAATGGTGTTATTAAAAACATACAACTCGCATTAAACTATCACTATAGTTTTTAAATATTCTACTTATTTCAAACTAGTACCTGAATCTGAATATTTTTGTAATTGCATGTAGTTAAATATTTATTATAGCCACTGAGTTATTCAATAAAATGTATCTGTATAGCGCCAACTGCTGTTTGTTCTTTTTGCATTTCTCTGTCCACCTCAGTAACAACACTAAGGTGGTGTAGGAAGGCACAAGGGTCCGTCATTGACGGAAGGTACGTGTCACTGAGGTTCCTGGCCTTGGTGAGATAGGAACGGGTAATTTAGTGTATCAGCAGCAGCTAGTGCTGGCTGACACTGTTGTTTTATTTAGTATGGCTGAAAAGCCGATCCGGGCCGGTTCTTATTGGTAACAGCCAAAGAGCAGGGTGGGTGGCTGTTTCCCACGTTTCCAGGCCGGGTTTTGGGCTGGGCAATAAAAACCCAGCACCGATATCACTAATTAATGTGGACCTAAAAACAGTCTCCAAAATCTTGGCTGACCGATTGGCACGTATTATGCCTTCGTTGATTTCTCCAGCCCAGGTGGGTTTCGCACAGGGGAGAGCGGCGGTAACTAACCTGCGTAAGGTACTAACGGTGTTGGATGAAGTGAAGATGCGTCCCCTAGCGCACCCCTCGGCGGCTATTGTATCAGTAGACGCTGAAAAAGCATTTGACAATGTGAGCTGGGGGTGGCTGGGGGCCGTGTTAGACCACATGGGGTTCCGTGGCTCATTTCGCAATTATATTTCAGCGCTATATACGGACCCACAAGCTAGATTATATACGCCAGGCTTTCTTTCTTCACCGTTTAAGCTACATAAAGGGACTAGGCAGGGCTGTCCGCTCTCCCCTTTACTGTTTAACCTTGCTATTGAACCCCTGTCGCGTAAAATCAGTAAGTGCCAAATTATAGAGGGTATCAAGATAGGTAAAACATCCATTAAGCATTCGCTTTTCGCAGACGATCTATTGATCTTCCTAGAAAACCCGGAAAGGGACTTGGTCAGAGTATTTGAGGTGTTGGAGGATTTTGGAGTAGTATCCGGTTATAAAGTGAATGCCACTAAATCTGAAATCCTCTTCTTAGGAAACAAATATTGCAAGAGAAGTCCCCAACAGCTTGGTGTACCCATTCAAGTAGCCCCAATTTCCATTAAATACTTAGGGATCCATATCGGTAAACAGCCGGAGTCTTTATACCACCTAAACTACCCACCACTCTTTAAAAAGATACTCTCAGACATTGAAAGGTGGATGAATCTCCCCCTGTCCCTGGGAGGTCGGTGCCAACTTTTAAAAATGATTGCCATCCCAAAACTTTTATATCCCATGCAGACTGTTCCTCTACTTCTTAAACATAAGGACATTAAATTATTGGAAAGAGCTTTTACTAGCTTTCTATGAGGGAGGAGACCCAGAATAGCATTATCAAAATTGCAGCTGCCCAAGTTGAAGGGAGGTATTGCGTTCCCGAATTTGCGGCTATATAACCTGGCGAGCCTCATGCACCACTGCATTGACTGGTTGTTTGATACCAATTTTTACACTAATAGATCACTAGAATCCCAACTCGTAAAACCTTGGTGTTTGAAGGCCCATTTACACACCAAGTACGCGGCCCAACCTTCATTAATAAGAACAAGTCTAGTAATAAGAGATACCATTGCAGCATGGAAAGAAATCTGTAAAATTTTCAAACTGCCCTTTTCCCTTTCTAAGCTTATGCCTTTGTGGGGTCATCCAGAGTTTCCAGCGGGTATTCAGCTTAAACACTTCAATGCCTGGAGGACAGCAGGCATCACAAAGGCATCTGATTTGTGGCATCCACAAGATCATCGTTTTTATACATATTTTGAATTAAAAGAGAAATTTCTCTTGAGAAGTCCACAGCATGTTTTTGCTTTTGTCCAGGTCAAAAGCTTTCTGTATACTAGGATTCAGGACCCTAGACCAGTGTTCTTCGCAAGTGGTTTTGACAGTCTATTAGGACATGGATCAGTTAAAAAAATCACTATCTGAATTGTATCAAGGAATCAGTGAAACCAGACATAAACCCCTTGCGGATACTCTCTTTTCACCCTGGAAGAAAGACTTCCCAGAAGTTGATATACAACAGATCATACAAAAGGGTTGGGAGAAGGTTAGAAAAATAATTTCTAATGAAGGTTTTAATGAACGCAGTTTCGCCTAATGCACAAGGCAATTTATGGTTTTCGCTTCTCTCCTCAATCTCAAAGACAAGATAGATTGACATGCTGCCCAAAATGTCACCTACAAGGATCAAATATGCTTCACGGGATTTGGTCATGCCCAAATTCGACTAAATTCTGGCACCTGGTCAAACAACAAATTAAAAGACATCTGAATGTCGCCATCCCCGGTACTCCCGAGTGTATTCTGTTTCATGCTCCTCCGGAACATAAGCACATATAACCATTAGTCCATATTATTATTCTGGCAGCTAAACGGTGTTTATTAAATAGCTGGCTTAGACCTCAGGTACCCTCAATGAATGAGGTTCTAGAACATGTCAAGAAATGCTTTGATATGGAGAGAATAGAAGCGAATTCCATTAGGGGTAAATGTATCGAAAAAAAATTCAAACGATGGGAGGATTTTATGATAATAGTATATTCAGATCTGGAGTTGAAGAGCTTGATGGCACCATTTTTATCCTCGGAATGGTATCTGAAACGAAAAATTGCTGGGGACATCTGATTAATGTACAAAATATATCAAGATCCGGTACGCTGGAGGAAAAACTTCGGGGGGGGGGGGGGGGGTAGAGAGGGAGGGGAGGGATGAGGGGCTACCCTTAGTATGGGGTCTGTTGACTAGCTTCAAGGATCAGAACTTTGATCGAGTAGCCGATAAATAATGTGAATAGAATGACGGCTAGGGTTTAGCTTTATTCATGCAAAAATTTGTGCAGTATGTGACAGATATATTGTATCTTTATGTCAAACCTTGTCAATTTTTCATGACTTTGTGACATGCTTTTGGAATAAAAATTGATAAAAGTTAATAAAGATTATAAAAAAAAAAAAAAAAAAACAGCCAGCAGTTGTATGCCATTTATCAAACCAGCTAGATTCAAACCTGTGTCACGTGACAAAATGGAGGCTGTCGTGAAGGCCCTCATGGAGGCTAATCTGCAGCAGCGAGAGACTAACTAGCAGCAAAACGAGGCTAATAAGCAGCAGCAAGTGACCAACCAGTTGCTGCTACAACACGTGATGGTTTTGCAGACAGCAGGAGCAAAACCAAGCGTCCATGATGCCCGGAAAGCAGTCCGTGCAATCCCTAAAATGACCCCCGCAGACGACCTCGAGACCTACCTGGCGATGTATGAGAAAGTGGCCACCAGGGAAAAGCTGCCCCAATACGAGTGGGCTGAGGTCATCGCTCCTTTTCTGACATCAGAGTCACAGCGGGTGTATTTTGACTTGCCGGACGATCAAGCGGCCGACTACCCAAAGGTAAGGGGTGAGATTTTGGCAAGACTGGGGGTGAATGTGCTGGTCCGGGCATCAGTAGGGGTTCAACCCGGCTGAGCCCATGAGACCCCAGTATTATAACCTGCTCAACCTGTTGCAAAAGTGGTTACAATCTGACGTGCTGAGCCCCACTGCTATGCTGGATCGTCTTGCTGGATCGGTTGTTAGCAGACAGGTTCTGGTGGGTTCTGCCACCCCCTCTCCAGCAATGGATTGGCCAGGCCTCTCCAGGTAATGCGCTGGATATGGTCGACCTGGTGGAGCACTATGAGGCTACCTGGAACTTACAGGGGGGTTCTTTTGGGAGGGGGCCAGTCAAATCCCGTAACTCTCCACCTTGGAACCGGCAACTGGTGCCCACCAAACCCGCCCGGGATGTAACCCCTGTGGACCTCGCTCCAATAATCTGCTGGCGATGTCGGGAGCCATGTTCGAGCTGACTATCGACATCAGGGGGAACGCATGGACACGAACTTTGGCTTCCGTCAATCACTGTATGCCAGGAAACTGCGTGCAGTGGGTGATCAGGAGTCTCTGAACCACCTGTGCCAGATGGAGGTGGGAGACACTCCAACGGAGGGTCTGTTGGACTCAGGGAGTCTGGTGACCATGGTAATGGCTTCCCTGGTACGCTCCGCTGTGTACACCGGCCGTAAGGTCGGAGTCATGTGTATACATGTGGACTTAAAAGACTACCCTACTGCTATGGTGTCTCTGTCCATGGTTTCCAGCAGGTGGACCAACAAAGTGGCTGTTGCAACCAACCTACACTATGAACCTATAATACGGAGAGACTTCCCGGGCTTCCCGGCACTGTGGCCGATTATGAGAGTGACTGATACCCATGAGACAGGGGTAAGCCTAGAAGAGTGGCCCGGCTCAGGGAGGAGAGCAGAACCCTGGAAACCTGAGTCCAAAGGGGCAGCGGTAGGGGTGACCGCCACTTCGGTGGAAGAGGGGGAAACAACCCCGCTAAGTGTAATGGTGGGAGACATGGAGGACTTGCCGCCGGGGCCTGAGCTGTTAGACCTCAATGTCTCCGGGGATAATTTTGGTACTGCACAACACCGGGATCCAAGCTTATCCCGAGCCTGGGAAAATGTACTAATAATAGATGGTGAACCATGACAACCAGGGGCAGAGTTGGTGTTTCCCCGTTTTGTGGTTCATCAGGATATGTTGCATCAGGTAAATCAGCTGCGAGGTGAATCCGTTGAACAGTTGGTGCCCCAGGCTTATCGCAAACTCGTGTTAGAGTTAGCCCACCAGCATGTTCTCGGGGGTCATCTGGGAATGCAGAAAACACAGGACCGGATTCTACAACGGTTTTACTGGCCCAGTGTGTTTAAAGAGGTGGACGAGTTCTGTACGTCTTGCCCGACCTGCCAGGCAACTAGCCCCCAGCACATTTTTCACAGTCCCTTGGTACCTCTCCCGATCATCGAGGTACCATTTGAGTGAATCGCTATGGACCTAGTAGGCCCAGTACCGAAGTCCACTAGGGGGCACCAACACATCTTGGTTGTCCGACATACATCGGCAAAACTTATAACTAAAGAGCTAATGGAGATGTTCTCCCGAGTGGGGATACCTAAAGAGGTCCTGACTGACCAGGGGACCCCTTTTATGTTGCTGCGTATTAAACAGTTACGGACGTCCGTGTACCATCCACAAATGGACGGACTGGTTTAAAGGTTTAACAAAACTCTAAAAACCATGTTAAAAAGGGTGGTGTCAAAAGATGGAAAGGATTGGGACCTTCTTCTGCCCTATCTCATGTTCGCAGTGTGAGAGGTGCCCCAGGACTCTACTGGGTTCTCGCCCTTCGAATTGCTTTATGGCAGACATCCTCGTGGCTTGTTGGACGTAGCCAAAGAGGCGTGGAAACAACAACCCACTCCACACAAAAGCATCCTTGAATATGTTACCAAGATGCAACAGCGGATAGAGACCGTTTTGCCTCTTTTCAGGAAACATATGGAGACCACTCAGCAAGCCCAGAGTCAGATCTATAATCGGCAGGCTCGGGTCCGGATCTTTATCCCGGGTGATCAGGTTTTTATTCTGGTGCCGACCGTGGACAGTAAGTTCCTAGCCAGGTGGCAGGGGCCCTATGAGGTACGTGAAAAAAATTGGAGAGGTAAATTACAAGGTGCACCAGCCGGGGAGGCAAAAGCTGGAGCAGGTTTACCATGTTAATTTACTAAAACCTTGGAAGGATAGGGAAACCTGTACAGAAGACAGCCCATAGCCGTGTTTTCTAGGACAAGAGGTTCCGACTCCTCTGTCTGATGCAAAGGAAGCGGTTGCCACAATAAAAATTGCTGACAGCCTCTTCTATAAACAGGCTCAGTGTCACGGGTGAAGTTTGCAGATAGTTGGAACTTATGAATAAACGAGCGACTGGACATGCAAGGGTCTTGATGGTAGACGATTGCATGCCCACGTACCTAAGTCTGTGTGACACCTTAAAACCCTATAATAGTGAAGGGACACGACCACCGGCTCCCTGCACTTAATACGGACTGAGTCAGGGTCACCTAGAATCAAGCCAGCAAGGAAACACAATAAAGTAAAGGACTTATCTGAGCAAACAGCAGAAGCAGCCTCCAGCAGTGAACACTTCATCCAGGAAGTAGCATAAACCGCAAAGTGAGGCAGTATGGGAGGGAATATAAAAAAAGACGATTAGTCTAAATAAGTGACACCTGGCAGAAGGAAAGGAGATGAGAAAGTGAAACCAAAACAAAGAACATCATACAAGAGGTAGAGAAGAACGTCTGCCAGACCTTCTCACAGAACTGGCGGTGACAGGGAGTTCGTCAGTTGGAACATGTATGTGTTCTCATACCTCCCTGGACGCACTTCCGTAATACAGCATGACATTGTCACTGAGCCTCAGGCAAAAGTCTGGTTAAAGCCATACCGGGTACCCGAGGCTCGGTGAAAAGCCATCTCGGAGGAAGTGCAGCTCATGTTGTGGCTTGACATCATTGAGGAGTCTAAAAGTGAGTGGGCCAGTCCTATAGTCTTAATTCCCAAGCCAGACGGGATGTTACGATTTTGTAATGATTTTCGGAAATTAAACGAAATATCTAAGTTCGATGCATATCCCATGCCTCGGGTAGATGAACTAATTAAGAAATTAGGCCAAGCCAGGTATTTTTCTGTTTTGGACCTCACCAAAGGGTACTGGCAGGTACCCTTGATGGAGGCTGCCAAAGATAAAACTGCCTTTGTTATACCAGAGGGGCTGTACCAATATAAGGTGTTACCCTTTGGCCTGCATGGCGCCCCCTTACTTTCCAATGTCTAATGGATATTGTACTTCATTCACATCGGCGGTACGCCTCGGCTTACCTGGACGATATTATCATTCACAGTACCGACTGGGAAATTCACCTGCCCAAAGTACAAGCCGCAGTGGACTCCCTTCGAAATGCGGGACTAACAGCTAACCCAAAGAAATGTGCGATAGGGTTAGAGGACACTAAATACCTTGGATATGTTATTGGGCGCGGAGTCATCAAACCCCAAGTAAGCAAAATAGAGGCGATACGGAATTAGCCCTGACCTGCCACCTCTAGACAAGTAAAGTCGTTCCTGGGAATGGTGGGCCTCTAGGAGTAATGACAACGCCCCCATTGCTCCTAGAGGATCATTTACATATATTAAAACATAATTTCTCTCAGTAATGTGGACACATACAGTATGAACATGGGACCAACACAGATGTCTTCAGCTGCCAAGTGCACATGTTACAGGTCAGCCAATTTCATAGCTACAAATCTGCATCGCGGGTGACGCTAGGGAGAATCATCCCCGTCCCCGCCCTCGCATGCCATTAGTTGCTCCCCCCCGACACCGGATGTTTTCCTCCACGCATGGGGAGAAGCAGCAGTGGTGTGGGGAGCCAGGTGTGACAGGCCCGGGCATATGCAGTAAATTTTTTAGTCTTGGATAACCCCTTTAAGTGGTTATCAAACAGCATAATGGCTCATGCACACGACTGTATGTATTTTGCGGTCTGCAAAACATGGATCAGCAATAAATAAGGATGATGTCCATTTGCATTCCGTATTTTGTGGAACAGAACAGCTGGCCCCTAACAGAACAGTACTATTCTTGTCCGTTATGCGGACAATAATAGAACATGTTCTATTTTTTTCCGGAACGGACTTGCGGACATACGAAACGAAATGCACATGGGGTAACTTCTGTTTTTTGCAGACCCATTGAAATGAATGGTTCCACATACGGTCCACAAAAAAAACGGAACAGAGACGGAAAGAAAATACTTTTTTTTTGTGGACCGTATGCGGAACCATTTATTTCAATAAGGCCGCAAAAAAAACTTAAGTTACTCCTTGTGCATTCCGTATGTCCATTCCGCAAAAAATAGAACATGTCCTATTATTGACCGCATTACGGACAAGGATAAGACGGTTCTATTAGGGGCCGGCTGTTCCGTTCAGCAAAATACGGAATGCACACTAAAGTCATCTGTATTTTTTTGCTGAGCCGTTTTTGAGGACCGCCAAATACATATGGTCGTGTGCATGAGCCCTAAATGTGATGTGAACTGAGCATTCCTCTGTATCTAGATAACACAATAATAATGAATTAGCTCATCACTACTTACAGCATTTAACAGATGGTGTTACATTGGTTTGTTGGTCTGCTAAATAAGACCCCCAGAGATATGGCTTATGAAATGATTTTTCTGTGGAGACTGTTACTTTACAATAATTACATCACTGCTGTTCCTATTGCTACATTTAATCGTGTTTGTGTTCCCCAGCACAAATAAATTACTCTTTAGAGTGAGCAAGTACGAAATTTATCTGGAGGTAATCATGCAAACCAAATTCTAACAATTATTTTCACAAATGGCAAGTAATGATTGTTACCACTTGAGGACTTTCTACCAAGAAAGAGGAGGGAAGGAGGAGGGTGTAAACCTGTTATTTTCACATTACGCTTAATTAATTCCTGTAGTTACTTACTTATACATCTTTTATTACCCTTAGAAAAAACAAAACGGGCTTCAATGAACAAGAAGGCGTTCATAATTTCCTTTCTTTCCAGGGAAGAAAAGAAGCATCTGAGCAGCCCCACACTGTGGTAATGTCACGGAAGGTGTATAGAAAACTAGAAGACACAAAATGAAGATCCGACTGACTGGATCCAAAACTAAGGAACAAAAGGGAGAGCCCTGCAGCAGACCTGGCTCTCTCCCTAACTGCTCAGCCTATGCGAAAATCTCAATGGTAGATGATCGCATATCCTCGTACCTCGACTGTATAACACCTGAACACCCTATAATAGTGAGGGGACGCAACCACCGGCTCCCTACACTTGATACGGAGGGAGTCAGGGTCACCTGGGATCCAGCAAATAGGAAAACACAAATGAATGTTTTCCTAGAAGACTCAGTAGTAGCATCAGTAGTAGCATCAGTAGTAGTAGTAGTAGTAGCATCAGCATGCACACACTCCAGGAAGTAATATAAACCGCAAAGTGATGCAGTATGGGAAGGGATTTAAAGGGATGCAATCAGTGCAACTACATGACAGCTGAGAGAGGCTGACGAGATGAGAAAATGAAAGCAAAACAAAAGCAACCTCATGGAGGAGGTTCTGAAGGACGTCAGTCAGAGCTTCTCAGACGTCTGGTGGTGACAGTACCCCTCCTTCTACGAGTGGACTCCGGACACTCAGAGCCCACCTTCTCAGGATGGGACCTATGGAAAGCCCTGATGAGACGAGTGGCCTTAATGTCCGTCACTGGGACCCACATCCTCTCCTCAGGACCATAACCCTCCCAATGAACGAGGTACTGGAGAGACCAGCGGACAACACGAGAATCCACAATCCTAGAGACCTGAAATTCAAGATTACCATCAACCACAATCGGAGGAGGAGGCAAAGACAATGGTACAATGGGTTGGACATAAGGTTTTAATAAGGACTTATGAAAAACATTATGGATCTTCCAAGTCTGAGGAAGATCAAGACGGTAGGCAACAGATTGATGACGGACAAGATTTTGTAAGGCCCAATAAACTTAGGACCCAACTTCCGGGAGGGAACCTTCAATTTGATATTCTTAGTAGACAACCACACCAGATCACCAACATTCAGGTCCGGACCAGGCACACGTCTCTTATCCGCCACACGCTTATATCTCTCACTCATGCTCTTTAGATTATCCTGAATCTTTTGCCAAATAGATGACAAAGACGAGGAGAATCTGTCCTCATCAGGTAAACCAGAAGACCCCTCTCCAGAGAATGTCCCAAACTGCGGATGAAACCCATATGCACCAAAAAATGGTGACTTATCAGAGGACTCCTGACAACAGTTATTTAAAGCAAACTCAGGAAGGGACAAAAAAGAACACCAATCCTCCTGATTCTCCGCCACAAAACAGCGCAGATATGTCTCCAGATTCTGATTGACGCGCTCTGTCTGACCATTCGACTGCAGGTGGAAAGCAGAAGAGAATGACAACCGAACCCCCAAGCGAGAACAGAAAGCCTTCCAGAATCTGGAAACAAACTGTGTGCCCCTATCAGAGACTATGTCTGAAGGAATACCATGCAATATGACAATGTGATCAATAAATGCCTGCGCCAGCGTCTTAGCATTGGGCAAGCCAGGAAAAGGAATGAAATGCACCATTTTGCTAAAACGGTCCACCACCACCAGAATCACAGTCTTCCCCGAGGAACGAGGCAGGTCCGTAATGAAGTCCATGGACAGATGTGTCCAAGGACGGGAAGGAATGGGTAACGGAAGGAGAGGACCTGATGGCCGTGAATGAGGGACTTTGGCATGAGCGCAGGTCTCGCAGGCTGCCACAAAACCCTCAACCGACTTACGAAGCGCCGGCCACCAGAATGTCCGAGCGATGAGATCCACTGTGGCTCTTGCCCTCGAGTGCCCAGCAAGGACAGTATCGTGGTGTTCCTTAAAAATCTTGTGTCTTAAAGCGAGAGGCACAAACAACCTCCCAGGAGGACAAAGATCAGGAGCCTCTGACTGGGCTACCTGAACCTTTGCCTCCAATTCAGGATAAAGAGCAGAGACCACCACACCTTCAGCCAAAATGGGACCCGGGTCTTCAAAATTCCCACCTCCCGGAAAACAACGTGACAGGGCATCCGCCTTCACATTCTTAACCCCAGGGCGGAACGTGACAACAAAATTAAACCTTGAAAAGAACAAAGACCATCTGGCCTGTCTCGGGTTCAGACGCTTGGCTGACTCCAAGTAGGCCAGATTCTTATGGTCAGTAAACACGGTAATAGGGTGTCTGGCTCCCTCTAGCCAATGGCGAAATTCCTCAAAAGCCAACTTGATGGCCAACAACTCAGTATCTCCCACATCGTAATTTCTCTCTGCGGAGGAGAGTTTCTTCGAGAAAAAGGCACACGGTCACCATTTGGCAGGAGAGGGACCCCGAGACAAGACCGCACCCACACCCACCTCAGAAGCATCAACCTCAACTATGAAGGGTAGAGAAATATCAGGTTGTACCAAGATGGGAACGGAAGCAAAACTCTCCTTGATATTAGAAAAGGCCTTACGCGCCTCTACCGACCAGGAGGAAAAATCTACCCCCTTTCTAGTCATATCAGTGAGTGGTTTAACAACAGAGGAATAATTCAAAATAAACTTCCTGTAATAATTGGCAAAACCCAAAAAACGCATCAGCGCCTTCTGATTCTCAGGAAGCTCCCACTCAAGCACAGAGCGGACCTTCTCGGGGTCCATGCGAAAACCAGAAGCGGAGAGAAGAAACCCCAGAAATTGAATTTCTGGAACCGCAAACACACATTTTTCCAGTTTAGCGTACAATTTATTCTCCCGCAGGATGAGCAAGACCTGACGTAAGTGTTCCTTATGAGTTTTGAAATCAGGAGAAAAAATCAAAATGTCATCTAGATACACTAATACAAATTTCCCCATTAAATGATAAAAAATGCTGTTCACAAAATGCTGAAAGACTGTTCACAAAATGCTGAAAGACAGCTGGAGCATTCATCAAACCAAAAGGCATAACCAACTTCTCAAAATGGCCCTCAGGGATATTGAAGGCCGTCTTCCATTCGTCTCCTTCTCTGACCCTGACCTGGTTGTATGCCCCTCTTAGATCCAACTTGGAAAAAACTTTAGCCCCAACAATCTGGTTAAACAGGTCCGGGATCAGAGGAAGCGGATAAGGGTCACGAATTGTGATACTGTTCAGCTCCCTGAAATCCAGACATGGTCTTAAAGAACCATCTTTTTTCTTAACAAAGAAAAAAACAGCGGCAACAGGTGACTTCGAGGGTCGTATGTGTCCCTTTCTCAGACTCTCAGAGATATAAGCACGCATAGCGACCCTTTCAGGTTGGGAGAGATTGTATAAACGAGATTTAGGCAGCTTGGCGCCTGGGGTGAGATTAATAGGGCAATCGTACTCCCTGTGAGGGGGCAAGTCTTGAATACCACTTTTAGAGAACACATCCGAAAATTCAGAGAGAAAAGATGGTACAGTCTTAGTAGAAACCTCAGAAACAGATGTCGTGAGGCAATTCTCTCTGCAAAAGTCACTCCAACCATTTATTTGCCTCGCTTGCCAATCAATGGTGGGGTTATGTTTAGTGAGTCAGGGTAGCCCCAACACTAGAGGAGTAGGCAACCGGCTTAGGACGAAACATGACACATCCTCAACATGAGTATCACTCACAATCAAACGGATATTGTGAACTATGCCCTAACGATTTCTGAGAAAGTGGAACGGAATCAATAGCAAAAATAGGTATATCCTTTCCCAAAGTGCATACCTGGAAACCATGAGTTATAGCAAATTGATTATCAATGAGATTGACAGCTGCTCCACTATCTACAAAAATCTCACAAAAAATGTTCTTGCTCTCTAGCGCCACCCTGGCAGGTAGGACAAAACAGGAACTACAAGCAAACTGAAAACCTTCAATTTCCGCATCAACCTTGCGAATAGTGACAGATGGAACGTTTTTAGAGGATTTTTTTCTTTTTGTTACTTTATTACTCTCAAAAAACTGGCTGAATCTCCTAGAGGGACAAACATTTGCCAAATGATTTATACCCCCACAACAGAAATAAAACTTCCTATGAGGGCTGAATCTTCTATTGTCAGAAGCAATCAAACCCAGCTGCATGGGCTCCTGCTCAGAAGGGATTAAGAGCGACTGAGACCCCTGTGCACTGAATGAGACTGCCGCACTGTCCTTGGACTGAGTATGACAGGAAGGAGTGATCTCTCCTCTCTCTCTAAGACGCCTGTAAATACGAACGGCCCGAGACATGGCAGAGTCCAAGGAGGTAGGTCTCTCATGAAAGGCAAATGCATCTTTCAATCCCTCTGAAAGACCATGGCAAAATTGACTTCGGAGTGCAGCATCATTCCAACCAGTATCAGCTGCCCATCTCCGAAATTCTGAACAGTATATCTCTGCGTACTGTTTACCCTGGCATAAAAGACGTAGTCTAGACTCAGCCAGAGCAATACGATCCGGATCATCATATATCTGACCCAGGGCTAAAAAAAAACCATCCACTGAACGGAGGGGCCGTGTCCCCACTGGCAGCGAAAAGGCCCAGGACTGAGCGTTATCCCTGAGCAGCGAGATGATGATCCCCACCCTCCGCTCCTCATCACCAGAGGAATGGGGAAGTAGGCGAAAATGGAGTTTGCAAGCCTTTCTAAAACGAACAAAATTCTCACTACCCCCGGAGAACGTATCCGGGAGCGAGATCTTAGGCTCAGAACAAACTCCATGAACGCAAGCTGAACCGGTCACCTGAAACTGAGAAAGAGTCTTACGGAGATCTGCTACCTCCAATGAAAGACCCTGCATTTGTTCAGTCAAAAGTGAAACCGGATCCATGCTTTTGGCGGTTTATAATGTCACGGAAGGTGTACAGAAAACTAGAAGACACAAAATGAAGATCCGACTGACTGGATCCAAAACTAAGGAACAAAAGGGAGAGCCCTGCAACAGACCTGGCTCTCTCCCTAACTGCTCAGCCTATGCGAAAATCTCAATGGTAGATGATCGCATATCCTCGTACCTCGACTGTATAACACCTGAACACCCTATAATAGTGAGGGGACACGGACACCGGCTCCCTACACTTGATACGGAGGGAGTCAGGGTCACCTGGGATCCAGCAAATAGGAAAACACAAATGAATGACCAAAACCTTTTTGTAGAAGACTCAGTAGTAGCATCAGCATGCACACACTCCAGGAAGTAATATAAACCGTAAAGTGATGCAGTATGGGAAGGGATGCAATCAGTGCAACTAAATGACAGCTGAGAGAGGCTAACGAGATGAGAAAATGAAAGCAAAACAAAAGAAACCTCAAGGAGGAGGTTCTGAAGGACTTCTGTCAGAGCTTCTCAGATGTCTGGTGGTGACAGGTAACTTATATTGATGATCTGATTCTAGTTTTCTGCAGAGAAAATCCACAGATTATCCACAACGAATCCACAGAATCAGGATCTGAACCAAATAATGTCAATTTTGTTGAAGATTTCATAGCTTAAAGGTGTGTGCCAACATTTTCATACTGATGACCTATCCTCAGGATAGGTTATCAGTATTTGATCGGCAGGGGTCCATCACCCTAGACCCACGCCGATCAGCTGTTTGAGAAAGCACCGGCGCTCTTATGAGTGCCGCAGCCTTTTCTGTTCTTACCAGGCACAGCGCCATACACTGTATAGTGGCTGTGCTTGGTATAGCGCTCAGCCCCATTCATATTTTTGGCAAGCATAGAGAAGGCTGCTGCGCTCACAAGAGCACTGGTGCCTTCTCAATCAGCTGATTGGCGGGGGTCCCGGGTGTTGGACCCCCACCTATCAGATACTGATGACCTATTCCGAGGATAGGTCATCAGTATCAAAATCCTAGAAAACCCCTTTAAATACTGATGTTTTGACAATGATTGTATCCTATGCTTTGCAAAGGGAGAAATATGCAGTTGACATCCACAGCATAAACTGACATGCTGCTGAATTAAGGCCTCTTTCAAACTAGCGCATTTTTCCCTCCAGATGTGATCCGTGTTGTGAACAGATAGCATACCTACTGAATCCTAACCAATTAATTTCAAAGGGTCTGTGCCTATGAGTGTTTCTCAATGATCATCTCTGCATCCAGCATCCAGGAAAAAAAAAAGTGTTCCTTCCCGGCAATCAGCTGGTTGCTAGCGGAGGAGACTGCTGCTATTACATGCAGCAATCACCTCCTCAGTATAGGGAGGAGCGATCGTTATACCATCGCTCTTCCCTATACTGAATCATTGTTTGCTGGCAGCAGATTGTGATTAGACACCACGATCTGCCGACTGGAAAGGATGTATTGTAATGCATTGTAGAGGGGATCAGACCACAGTGGGACAAAAATAAAAAGTAAAAAAAAGTTTTAAAAAAGTGTTTTTCACTATAAAACAATAACAACAAAAAAAAAACCTTTCCCTTATCCCCTTAAGGACTATTTCACCTTAAGGACCATTTTTTGCAAATCTGACCAGTGTCACTTTAAGTGCTGATAACTTTAAAACGCTTTGACTTATCCAGGCCATTCTGAGATCGTTTTTTCGTCACATATTTTGTACTTCATGACACTGGTAAAATGAAGTAAAAATATTCATTTTTATTTATAAAAAAATACCAAATTTACCAAAAGTTAGTAAAAAATAACAAATTTCCAAGTTCCAATTTCTCTACTTCTATAATACCTCCAAAAATAGTTATTACTTTACATTCCCCATATGTCTACTTCATGTTTAAATCATTTGGGGAATTATATTTTATTTTTGGGGGATGTTACAAGGCTTCGAAGTTTAGAAGCAAATTTTAGGGACCAGTTCAGTTCTGAAGTCTCTTTGCGAGGCTTACATAATAGAAACCACCCAAAAATGACCCCATTCTATAAACTACACCCCTCAATGTATTCAAAACTGATTTTACAAACTGTGTTAACCCTTTAGGTGTTCCACGAGAATTAATGGAAAATAGAAATACAATTTCATAATTTCACTTTTTTGGCAGATTTTCCATTTTAATAATTCTTTCCAGTTACAAAGCAAGGGTTAACAGCCAAACCAAACTCAATATTTATGGCCCTGATTCTGTAGTTTACAGAAACACCCCATATGTGGTCGTATATCGCTGTATGGGCACACGGCAGGGCGCAGAAGGAAAGGAATGCCATACGGTTTTTGGAAGGCAGATTTTGCTAGACAGTTTTTTTTTACACCATGTCCCATTTGAAGCCCCCCTGATGCACCCCTAGAGTAGAAACTCCATAAAAGTTACCCCATTTTAGAAACTACAC
The DNA here is from genome assembly GCF_014858855.1 of Bufo gargarizans. Classification (NCBI taxonomy): domain Eukaryota; kingdom Metazoa; phylum Chordata; class Amphibia; order Anura; family Bufonidae; genus Bufo; species Bufo gargarizans. The sequence goes on along the minus strand of NC_058081.1, from coordinate 204,726,789 downwards.
CCATCAAGGTAATCAAAACAGATTTTACAAATGTTGTTAACCCTTTAGGTGTTCCACAAGAATTAATGGAAAATAGAGATACAATTTCAAAATTTCACTTTTTTGGTAGATTTTCCATTTTAATAATTTTTTTCCAGTTACAAAGCAAGGTTTAACAGCCAAACCAAATGGAATATTTATGGCCCTGATTCTGTAGTTTACAGAAACACCCCATATGTGGTCGTAAACTGCTGTACGGGCACACGGAAGGGCACAGAAGGAAAGGAATGCTATGGTTTTTGGAAGGCAGATTTTGCTAGACAGTTTTTTTTTACACCATGTCCCATTTGAAGCCCCCCTGATACGCCCCTAGAGTAGAAACTCCAAAAAAGTGACCCCATTTTAGAAACTACAGGATAGGGTGGCAGTATTGTTGGTACTAGTTTATGGTACATATGATTTTTGGTTGCTCTATATTACACTATTTGTGACGCAAGGTAACACCGTTTTTATTTTTTGTTATTTACAACATTCACCTGACAGGTTAGGTCATGTGATATTTTTATAGAGCAAGTTATTACAAACGCTGTGATACCTAATTTGTATACTTTTTTTAATTTATGTAAGTTTTTCATATTTGAAGCAAAAAAATCATGTTTTAGTTTCCATAGTCTGAGAGCCATAATTTTTTAATTTTTTTGGCGATTACCTTGGGTAGGGTATGATTTTTGCGGGATGAGATTACGGTTTCATTGGCACTGTTTTGGGGTGCATATGACTTTTTGAACGCTTGCTATTACACTTTTTGTGATGTAAGGTCAGGGCCGTCTTTAACGCGGGGCAAAAGGGGCAGCTGCCCCGGGCCCAGTTGCTAATGGGGGGCCCAAGGCAGCTGCTTCTTGAGCTCCGCTGGCCACTGGTGATGTGGGGGGCGGCGGCAGGGCACAGGGAGATGAGCGCTTCCATTGTGGAAGCGATCATCTCCATAGTCATCTGTATCGCCGTCCTCAGGGACAGCGATACAAATGGAAGTGCTGCAGCGGGGCAGGGGAGTGAGAGGCATCTCACTTCCCCGTTCCTCTATTAGGCTACAGGCACTAGGTCTGCAGCCTATCATAGGCTGATGCAGGCGGCACAACGACGTCATCGCGCCACCTGAGCCATACAGTGTGGGACACAGGCTGGAAGAGGCCTGCATCGCATCGCTGCCAGCCTGATGGAGTTAAGCATAAGTGTTTATTTTTTTTATATGGTACTACTACTGGCACATAATAGGGGGGCATCTATGGGGGCACCTGTTACTGGCACATGATTGGGGGCACCTGTTACTGGCACATGATTGGGGGTCGTCTATGGGGCACTTGTTACTGGCACATGATTGAGGGGCATCTATAGGGGCACTTGTTATTGGCACATGATTGGGGGAATCTATGGGGTACTTGCTACTGGCACATGATTCGGGGGCATCTATGGGGGCACTTGTTACTGGCACGTAATTGTCAGGCATCTATGGGGGTACTTGTTACTGGCACATGATTGGGGGGCATCTATGGGGGCTCTTGTTACTGGCACATGATTGGGGGCACTTGTTACTGGCACATTATTGGGGGGCATCTATGGGGGCACATCTTACTGGCACATTATTGGGGGGAACTGTGGGGGCATCTATGGAGGCACTATTTACTGGCACATTATTGGGTGGCACTATGGGGGCACTTCTTACTGGTACATTATTGGGGGCACTATGGGGGCATCTACTGAGGCCACAAAGAAGGAGTATTTTATATGGGGGAGGGGGGAAAGGAACACTATGTGGACAACTGAGGCCACAAAGAAGGGGTATTTTATATGGGGGCTCTGTATAGGGGTATTTTATACTGGGGCACATTATGGTGGGTACTATGGGGAAGGGGAGAGAGGAGTACTATGGGCTCATCTATGGGGGGCACTAAGAAGGGGTATTTTATACTTGCAAATTATGGGGGACACTGAGGGCATCTACTGTGGGACTATATATGGGGCATTTTATACTGGTACATTATGGGGAGCACTAAGAAGAAGGGGGAGAGGAGCACTATGGGGCATTTACTGGGGGCACTATATAGGGGTATTTTATACTGGCACATTATGGGAGCACTATGGGCAACTGTGTGCCAATAATTATTGAAGGAGGCATTATCTGTGTGGTACTAGTATTATCAGGGGGTTTATCTGTTTATGCAGTATAATAATGGGGAGCACAGCGGCACAGTATTGGGGGTGGTAGGATGATTTGTGCAGAAGATGGGAGGATGATGGAAAAGTAGTAAGCTAAGATTTTGTTTGCCAAACTGCGGAGACGAGAAATCGCTAAAAAATGGTGGTCTAGTCTGAAGGTCTGAAAGGAGAAGATGAGGAAAGAGAACATCTACATCAAAGAGACGTCACTGGATGTAAGAGGTATGTGGCGCTGTATTACCCTGTATGTAGGGGTGGATGGAGGGGTTAGTAGTACAGTACTATCTGCACATTGTAAAAATAAATAAAAGTAATCTGCAAAATACTATATATTTGTGTCAGAATTTTTTTTTTTTTAAGGGACACTATAGTCCCCAGAACCACAACAGCTAAACGTAGTAGTTCTGGTGTCTATAGCATGTCCGTGCGAGCTTTTTAATGTAAACACTGCCTTTTCAGAAAGAAAGGCAGTATTTACATTACTGCCAAGGAACACCTCTAGTGGCCACTCATCATTATTAAAGTTTACTACTCTATGAGGTGTGTGGATTGTTTTTTTGTGTGTGTGTTGTGGTGGAGGGCATGATTGCATGCTACGGTGTGGGAAGGCGGGATCCAGGGGGCCCAAGTACATTCTTCCCCAAGGTCCAATCAATATTAAAGACGGCCCTGGCCACTGCACATGGGTGAGCCGTTCCTGGCTTGGAAACACGTGTTTTCATCATTTAGATGCTGTGGCCACATATGACCATGGCATTTAAAGGGTTAAATGTCTGCGATCGGCATTCGCCCTGGGCCTCTGCTGTTTTAAACACCAGATACCCGATGGCTATGGTGCCCACGAGCAGGAACCATACTTAAAATGACTTAAATTATGATAAAGCTTTGAGTAGAGCGATTACCGAAGGGGTTAAATGTGTTTCAACATACCGTATATCCTGGCTGATTGCAAGGCACCATGTTTTTTTTTTGTACTTTTGTAAAAATGTCCTACCCTTGTCCGCAAAATGGGGGCCGAGGAATTGATGTGCTGATGCGGACAGCACATGGGTGTGCTGTCCGCATCTTTTTCAGCCCCCTTGAGATCAATGGGTCCACAAATGATCCGCAAAAAACTTGTATCAGATGTGGATGGAAACTATGGCTTTGTGCATGAGCCCTTATTCACACAGTCAGTGGGGCTTATTTACTAACAGATACGCAACTATTTTAGTCCGTTCCATATGCAGAACCATTCACTTCGATCAATAATAATGGACCCTATGTTGTCTATCCTGTGTGAAGATGATGTAGTGTCCACTCCTGTCTCCAAAGTGCAAGTGTGGCGTCCCTCCATTCCCCGCTATGGGAGTTCCAAAAACAGCTAATCGCTAGGTCGGCCCTTTTTGAAGGGCAGTTCCCGTCTTCCCTGTCTTCTGACTTGATTCATCAGAATAGAATCTGAGAAATTGAATCAGTCTGGAATCCGAATTGTTTCAAGATTTTAGATGAATTTGGATCATTTACAATTCGCTCATCTCTAATCACCCCTAATGAAACCTTAGCTTATTCTTCTACCATTGACCACAAGGGAAAGAGTCACAACCATTGGGATTAGTGGGATTAACCCCTTCCCTACTTTACTACATTAGGGAAATCTTGATTCGACTTAGGCCTGTATTAGACATTGCAAGAATCAAACGAAAAATCATATCATTCACAAAAGTGCAATCTTTGCAAAATCGTATGACTCTCGCTGATCGTGATCTTTCAGCATAGTTAAAAATTCTCCTTCATCAAGCGCATACCTGAGTGTGTAATAAGTTGTCACCCGCTCGTTACAAGAGCAGACTGTAGTTGTATAAGTGTATGGTGGACTTAACGACCATTGCTCTGTGTAATGTGATATTTTGAACGCTAATGAGTTAAAGGGGTTGTCCGGGTTCAGAGCTAAACCTGGACAGCCCTCCATTTTCACCCCGGCAGCCCCCCTGACAGGAGCATCGGAGCAGTTCATGCTCCGATGCTCTCCTTTGCCCTGTGCTAAATCGCGCAGGGCAAAGGCATTTTTAGGAGTTCCGGTGACGTACCGGGGCTCTCCATGGGGCTGACAGGAACCCCAGTGACGTCACCGGCACTGAAGGGCGGGATTTAGCTCTGCCCTAGCCAGTAAAATGGCTAGGGCAGAGCTAAAGCCCGCCCCTCAGAGCCGGTGACGTCACCGAACACACTGCCGGGCGGAAGTTACCGCCCGGCAGTGTGTTATTGAAAACAAAAGAGCCCGTGCCCTGCGCGATTTAGCGCAGGGCACGGGAGCGCATCGGAGCATGAGATGCTCCGATGCCAGGCTCAGGAGGGCTGCGGGGGTGAAAATAAGGGTATGTCCGGGTTCAGTCCGGGTTTTTTTTCTTGCTTACATTTTATTAGGTAACATCCCCTGGGCAGATAACCTTTACAAAGTAATAAGAATACAACTCACTCCTTTGCTTTGGTATAAAAATAGATTTATCTTCTTTACAATATTTACAGTATATACAATATAAAAATATATAATAAATATATAAAAAATAAATATATGAAAATAGATATCTTATTTACAATATTTACAGTATATACAAAATATAAATAAAAATATAAAAAATAAATATATATATAGATATCTTATTTATACTATATACAAAATATAAATACAAATATAAAAAAAATAAAAATTATAAGACCCAATAAAACAAATACTAACTACAAACAAATATAAAATAAAAGGTGGCAGGCGAGAGGTTTTGCATAGTGGTAATATCAACTGATGTGGCTGTGGTATTCCGGGTTGGCTGGTGGCGGCTGGCAGAATATGTTGACAGGTCGTGGTGGCTTCTTATAGTTGATAGTATAGACGGTGGTAGTGCAGTTGGCTGTATTTGGTGGTAGCTTCTCATGACAGGTTGTAGTTGGCGGTGACTGAAGGAAACTGATGGTGGCTTTGGTATTTTGGGTGGCTGGTGGTGGTGGCGGCTGGCAGAATGTTGTGACAGGTCGTGGCGGCTTCTTAAAGTTGATGGTTGGAGACGGTGGTAGTGGTAGGTGGTCATACTTGCTGGTAGCTTCTCATGGTAGGTGGTACTTGGCAGTGACTGAAGGAAACTGATGGTGGCTGTGGTATTCAGGGGTGGCTGGCAGAATCTGGTGATTTCTTATAGTCGATGGTGGGAGATGGTAGTAGTGGCAGCTGGGCTTATTTGGTGGTAGCTTCTCATGACAGGTGGTACTTGGCAGTGACTGAAGCAAACTAATGGTTGAAACTGGTGGCAGATGTTGTAAAATAATGGCAGTTCTGGTGACAAGTCAGTAAAGACTGGTCAGGTGTAGTTGGTTGTGGATGTACTGGTAGTGACTAGTGATCTTCCCCCTGGTGTTTTGGGGGATGTCACCACCTGGAACAAGAAAACATTTTAAAGACAACTTAGTAAAAACTTAGTGGTTGTCTCACTTCAGCAAATTTATTATGCAAAGTTAATACATGCCACATATTAACCTATTGTGATTGTTCATATTGCCTCATTTGCCGGCTTGATTCATTTCTCCATCACATTATACACTGCCCATATCCAGGGGTTATGACCACCCTGCAATACAGCAGCGGTGGTCGTGCTTGCACACTATAGGAAACAGCTCCAGCCTATGCACATTCCCATGGTCCCAGCAACCAGAGATGCCGGCGTCTTGTGATATAGTTTACAAGCACGGCCACAGCTGATGGATTGCAGATCGGTCATAACCTGGAAACAAGCAGTGTATATTATGATGGAAAAATTAATCAAGCCAGCAAAGGAGGCAATATGGACAATCACAATACATTAGTAAGTGTCTTGTAGTAACTTTCTCTACATGATTAATGCCATTTGCTGAAGTCAAACAACCCCTTTGATTCACAGCAGATATATATATATATATACATATATTTATAATTCTTTATAACATTCCCGACCCCTCTGATGTGTCAGCCATTGTCACACTCTGTAACATTAGATGTCATGGTCTTATATGATTCCAATCAGACGTGACTTGTGACCCTCATATTAATGTTCACATGAGGAGTTTGTGATTGTGTTCTGTGTTGTAATATGACTATATCCCCCAAGTAACAGTCCAAGAGGACTATTACAGTGGAGTCCTCATCTCCCATCCCCCACACAGAACTGAAGACCTCATTGGTGCTCTGTCTCACCTCATCCCTATTAGTCCAGTCTGGGTCTTTTCACAGGGGGAGGCTCACAGATGATACATGCGGCTCCCTCTGTGTCGCTTTCTTCCACTTTTTGATCTTCCAGACTGAAAAAGAATATAGGAATTATATAGTTCTATAGGAATAAGGGACACGAACTAGGATTTCAGGATTATGCTCTGTAAGGCCTGTTTCACATCTGCATTTTAAGCAGATCTCACAGGCTGTTCTGGCTGGAAACAGCCTGATGGATCCGTCACTGCCGGGCGCAACCGTGCGCTGCCAGAATTCCATCCGGCCCCATCCATTGTAATGGAGACTGTTGGGGATTTAGCCTCAACCTGGCAAATATGCAGCGATCTTTGTCCAGTTGTATAATCCGCATATTTTCTCGGCCGGATCTCCGCCAGTCACCATTATAGTCAATAGTGCAGGGCACAGTTGCCCCCGGCAGTGATGGATTTGGCAGGCTGTTCCCGGCTGAACAAGTCTAAAAGAATGAAGTTGGTGCCATCATTGAGGATAACTCACCGGTCGGGTGCTCCTGGCTTCTCCTCTACAATCTTTTTTGTAGGTACCAGGCCGAGAATGGCGGCAAATTCCAACCTGTTTAGATGACACAATGAATGGTGAGGAGCATTAAGATGAGAGATATGAGAATTCGCACATGAAGCGGCAGGTATTTTATAGTCACTTACTTAGTGTAAACTGCCATCTCTAGTTCCAGTCCAGGTTCTCCAAGCTCGGGTATTTTTGCTGCCCTTTCAAGATAATATTTTAGGGTTCTTCTTCTTTTTTTGGGTATTCGTGCAACTGGACGGACAGCTAAAAGTGGAGAAAATGTACAATATTAAGAGACTCATCTGTTTAGAAAGTGATAGGAGCAGAATTTTGGGTTAACATTTGCCTTGGACAGTCTTCCACTTGGTCCTCTACTCTTATAAGGAAGCTCTATCTTACTGGTTATACAGAATATCTACTAAGGGCTCACGCACATGAACGTATTTTCTTTCTGTGTCCGTTTATTTTTGGCAGATCGTATGCGGAACCATTCACTTCAATGGGTCCACAAAAAAAAACAGACCCATTGAAGTTGTATCTGTCTTTCTCTCCTTTTATGACCCCTCCTGATTTTGGCTTCCAAACCTGCATCAGGAAACCTGACCGTGTGGCCGTGCCCTAAAGAAAGTTTTCTGTATGTTTGTACCATATCTTTATTTTATACTTACGTGTTTTCTCTTTTTCCCATAGAAAGTTTAATAATCCGTTGGAAACAAATTCCTGGTATCGGTTCCCTTTATTTGTTCTGGATGATCTTCTTTCGGTCATACTGGCGGCTCTTAGGTCCTCCTCTCTTCACAGATTTGTGAATATAAACTGACTTACTATGTAATATATCGGTTACTGGTGGACGAGTCCGTTACCATAGAGATAGAATGTCTGACAGTTGGGAGGTCTTCATGTAAACAACTACATGCTGCAGCGCCTTATTTACCTGTTTCTTAAAGGGATATTCCCGTCTCTAGGATATGCCCCCATTGCCCACCTCTGGGACCTGCACCTGTCTCTAAAACAAAGCCTAACATGAGGCTGACAAAGTGGTGGCTGGAGGTGCCAGATCTGCCCATCACCAAGCCTTCCTAGTGGCCCACCAAAAATAGCTGAGCCATAGATATGTCCCCATTGTCTGAGATGACACAACCCCTTTAATCTGTTCAGGACAGGGCCTATTTGTAATTTTTCATTTTTGTTTCCCCTTGCCCTGCCTTCCTAGAGACACAATTTTTTTCACTTTCTGTTTACAGCCGTACGTGGGCTTGTTTTTTGTGTGATGAAATTGGGGAAAAATTGGGGGAAAAATTACAATCAATTGTGCAGTAGAAGTGACAACCCTATTTTTCGGGTTAGTATGATTACGGTAATACCAAATTTATATAGTTTTTTATTATTTTTACCACTTAAAAAAAATTAAAAACCTTTGTATTGCCATATTCTAATGCCAATAACATTTTTATATTTCTCTCTACAGCTGCTGTAACAGCCTGCCAGATTTGAATGGGTGGTACGCTTAATTCCCCCTGTGGTGTATCTGCAGAGAAATGTAACGCTGAAGGGAACTTCCTGACAACTAGAGGTTGTCCAAAGCAGAGATTACCTTTAAATGATAACTTCAGCCCTGCTACATCTAGCAGGTTGAGCTCTAAGTCATGTCTTGTATTAAAGCTAACAATACAAGCATTATAGGGAATCTGTCACCTGATTTTACCATTTTAAGCTGTCACCACCGCTATGTTCACTAATGTACCTTATTTCCAGCAGTCTTCTTTTTACTTTATTTCGTTTTGTCCTTTTGATATAAAAGCGCTTTTTATGATATGCTAATGAGGCTCCAAGGTGCCCAGAGGGGCGTTTTTTTCACTCTCCAGTGCCCAGTGACGCCCCCCTGCAGTGCCCAAGAACGCCTCCTGATCCTCAAATAACCTCCCACAGCCCGGCAAACAGTTCCGCCCCCTCCCCACGTCATAGTCTACCTTCTAGAAATGCCCCGTCCTTCTTCCTGACGGCAGCCTGCGGCCTGTGCCTGCGCGATCATCAACCTCCTCATGGCAACAGCGCTCAGGTTACATCACTGGGCTCGGCGCATGCCCAGTGATTTTTTTTAGGGATGTTGCCCTCAGGAGGTTGATGATCGCGCAGGCCGCAAGCGGTACTGCGCCTGTGCGAGTTTTCTGGCCGCCGACAGGAAGAAGGAAGTTTTCCAATAAAAGTTATTAAATGGTGCCATTAAAAATACAGCTTGTTCTGCAACAAAAAAAACAACAACTCATGTGGCTAAGTGAATTAAAGATTTTTTTTTTTACAGATCTTGGAAGATGGGGAGGATAAAACAATCTAGATATAGAGCCTTTAGAAACCAGGTTGGCATTCCCCACCTGGCTTCTAAAGGCTCTATCTCTGGCTGTATTGCAGCTAGATGCAGGTTATATTTTAAAGCTTAGCTTGCTATACAGGGACAGAGCAAGATGAAGTAAGCCCTCCCTTTAGTCGGCTATGATTTCAGCCAGCCTGGTATACAGGGGGAAGAAGCAGAGATCCTCCTTTCCCAGTTTTAGATCATTTTCATGATCTTATGGGGCACATTTATTAAGACTGGCGTTTTAATAAAGCCCTCTTCATAACTTCGGCGGATCCTCCGCCAGTTCTAAGTGTAAGACAGCTTATGAGCTATCTTACATTTAGACCTTTTTCTATGCCTAAAACAGGTGCAGAAAATGGTGAAGGAAACGGCCCCACCAGCCAGTCCCCTTCCCCGCCCACAATTTTAGACGTAGTATCAGTAATACAGGCAATGTCTGCTGGTAGAAGAAAAGCGCACCATAGGGTAGTATCGTATAGATGGGATATATATTTTGCTCCAAATGGAAGGCTCACCTTTAGGAATTGTGCTAACCCTAGGCACAACTCTAGAAAAAGCTAATCGGATCTAATATAGATCCCAGGATCAGTTGGTCTGCAGCCACGGATGTAATTCTTCTTATCGGATTCCCTGATTCCCCAAAAAGATTTGGAAATTGCCAAGACAAAAGAACATCCCTCGGTGCAAACAACAACCAAAAGATCCAATATACGTAGGTTCTCAATATTTAATGTGCAGATACATATGTATCTGCACAATTTTAGACCTGACGTGAGTGGGGAGAAGTCGCATGTTGCGGCACACCACTGGGACACGCACCTATATTGGGAATGGAGCCCCACAAAGTGGTGGCTGGAGGACTCAGGTCTGGCCACCACCAAGCGTGCTCCCCATAGAAGTGAATGGGAGCGCACCGCGCATGACCGGCCACCGCTCCCATTTACTTCTGTGGGCCCGTCGGAAATAGCCGAGCCCGCATTCGGCTATTTTCGGTGGCCCCATAGATCATGAATGGAGGGTGGCTGCGCCCTCCACCACTTTTGGGCCTCCGTTTTCTATATATAGGTGCAGGTCCCAGCCGCACCTAGCGATATACCCCCATTGTCTGTGATGAGACAATCCCTTTTTTTCATTTTTAATGTCTTGAGTCTCAGAAAATGTTTTTTTTTGGCTTTTTCAGTTTTTTTCTCCCTGCTTTCCTAGAGCCATAAATTTTTTTGTTTTTGTTTCCGTTCACATAGCTATATTAGCACATTTTGTGGGAAAAGTTGTACTGTTTAATGGCACCACTTAATATGGCATACAATGGTAGTGATTTTATTTCTATGGCATTCCCTATGCAGTAAAGGTCACCATTGCCTTCATTCTCTAGGTCAATAATAACAGCAATACCACATTTATATCGTTTTCTTGTATTTTAAAATTAAAGAATAAAGAAAAACTTTGAAATTTAATTATTTTTTCTTTTCATCGCCATATTCTGACCAACATAACTTTTTTATAACTATGTCTATGGAGCTTTATGGGGGCTAATTTTTTGTGGGACAATCTGTAGCTTTTATTGATACCATTGGAGTGTATTCGACTTTTTAATCACATTATATTCAAAAAATTTTGGGTAAGTGAAGCGATAAAAATATGACGAACCAGTTATTTTGATTTTTTCTTTTTCGTTACACCTTTCATCATATGGGATAAATATTTTAGAATTTCAGTAGTTCAGGCATTTTGGGATGCGGCAATGGCTATGATCTTTAATTCTAAGGAGAGGGGGGGTGATCTAATTTATTGTTATTTTTAATATTTATTATGAATTTTTTTCAATCAGATAGTTTTATTTATTTATTTACATTAAAAAAATCAATCTTTTTAGCCCCCCTAGGAGGCTAAAATGTGCATTCTTCAGACTGTTTTTGTCTTACACTGTATTGTGCAGTTCAAGCAATGTAAGTAGGGATGAGCGAATTTCATATTTTGAAGTTCACGTGCGGGTTCGTGTGATGGACTCCAGCATAAACCGGATGGATTTGTTATGCAGGCCATAGACTTCTATTATGACGGAATTCCGTTATGCATTCAGTCATGGAATTGTATTATGGTCCGTAGTAAAATAATCCATAACGAAATTCAGTAAATGCCACCACACGAACCCGCACGCGAACTTCAAAATATTAAATTTGCTCATCCCTAAGGGCTCATGCACATGAACGTATTTTCTTTCCGTGTCCGTTCTGTTTTGTTAGCGGACCGTATGCGGAACCATTCACATCAATGGGTCCGCAAATAAACGGAAGTTACTTTGTGTGCATTCCGGATCCGTTTTTTGCGGACCACAAAATACATATGATCGTGTGCATGAGCCCTAAATGTAAGCTTTATTTGCTGTTTTCCTATGGAACCCTGCCCCCTGCAGCCCTCCATAGGAACTACAGCTCTGACCCAGCACATCACCTCCAATCACTGCATGGGCAGGGGCGATCTGGCCATGTACCCTACACAGAAATTTCTCAGTGGGCTGATGCCCAGGGGGGCACCCAAGCCCTCCTCATGGTCGTCAGTCGGGTACATAAAGATCTGATGCTCTCAGCATTAATAATGCTAACAACGTCTAGTACTTATGCACCTGTTTGCCAGAACAAAGTGCCCTCCAGCATTCAACTGTATTGCCGTCCTCAGGACAGTCATACAGTTGAATGCTGCGGTGGGGGCAGCAGTATTTTGTGCTGCAATGTGTATTTGATTCTGTTGGGTGGTATTTTGTGCTGTAGTTCTACAGTGTGGATGGCCCTGCCAACTTATATTGGTCCTGCCTTCTGTCAGTCTGGACCTGCCTAGGACATAGGGCCACTTTTTTCTTTTCCAGGGCCACTTTACGTTCGCTGTCCGCCCCTGCCAGGGCCGTCTTTAACGCGGGGCAAAAGGGGCAGCTGCCCAGGTCCCAGTTGTTGAGCTCCGCTGGCCACTGGTGATGTGGGGGGCGGCGGCAGGGCACAGGGAGATGAGCGCTTCCATTGTGGAAGTGCTCATCTCCATAGTCATCTGTATCGCCGTCCTCAGGACAGCGATACAAATGGAAGTGCTGCGGCAGGGCAGGGGAGCGAGAGGCATCTCACTTCCCCGTTCCTCTGATACGCTGCAGGCACTAGGTCTGCAGCCTATCATAGGCCAGTGCAGGCAGCACAATTACGTCATCACGCCACCTGAGCCATACAGCGCGAGACACAGGCTGGAAGAGGCCTGCATCGCATCGCATAAGTGTTTATTTTTTTTATATGGTACTACTACTGGCACATAATAGGGGGGCATCTATGGGGGCACCTGTTACTGGCATTGGAGGGCACCTGTTACTGGCATCTGATTGGGGGGCATCTATGGGGCACTTGTTACTGGCACATGATTGAGGGGCATCTATAGGGGCACTTGTTATTGGTACATGATTGGGGGGCATCTATGGGGTACTTGCTACTGGCACATGATTGGGGGCATCTATGGGGGCACTTGTTACTGGCACGTAATTGTGGGGCATCTATGGGGGTACTTGTTACTGGCACATGATTGGGGGGCATCTATGGGGGCACTTGTTACTGGCACATGATTGGGGGGCTTCTATGGGGGCACTTGTTACTGGCACATTATTGGGGGGCATCTATGGAGGCACTATTTACTGGCACATTATTGGGTGGCACTATGGGGGCACTTCTTACTGGCACATTATTGGGGGCACTATAGGGGCATCTACTGAGGCCACAAAGAAGGAGTATTTTATATGGGGGAGAGGAACACTATGTGGGCTTCAACTGAGTCCACAAAAAAGGGGTATTTTATATGAGGGCTCTGTATAGCAGTATTTTACACTGGGGCACATTATGGTGGGTACTATGGGGAAGGGGAGAGAGGAGTACTATGGGCTCATCTATGGAGGGCACTAAGAAGGGGTATTTGCAAATTATGGGGGACACTGAGGGTATCTACTGGGGCACTATATATGGGGCATTTCATACTGGTACATTATGGGGGGCACTAGGAAGAAGGGGGAGAGGAGCACTATGGGGCATTTCCTGGGGGCACGATATAGGGGTATTTTATACTGGCACATTATAGGGGCACTATGGGGACATTAGCTCAACTGGGGGTATTAAAATGGGGTATTTTTTGTACTGTCACATTATAAGGAGAAGTATAACTACTGGGGGTCATTATAATGGGCTTTATTACTACTCTGGGTCTATGGGGAACATGATTACTAGTATGGGCACTATGGGAGCATTATTACTTCTGGGGCACAGTGGGTACATGTTGGGGGCACTGTAGGAGCACTATTACTACCATGTGTGCTCTAGCAGATAATTTTTCCTATTGGTGGGACTTTTGGGAGCACTTTTAGTGTGGGGGCACCTTGGCACAGTATCAGCTTACCACAATTATTTGTGGGGGACTTTATGTTTACACTATTAGTGTCAGGGGCACTATTTGCTGGGGGCAGTTATTTTAGGGCACTGAGTGCCAATCATTTTTGAAGGAGGCATTATCTGTGTGGTGCTAGTATTATCAAGGGGTTTATCTGTTTCTGCAGTATTGTAATGGGGAGCACAGCGGCACAGTATTGGGGGTGGTAGGATGATTTGTCCAGAAGATGGGAGGATGATGGAAAAGTAGTAAGCTAAGATTTTGTTTGCCAAACTGCAGAGACGAGAAATGGCTGAAAAATGGTGGTCTGGTCTGAAAGGAGAAGATGAGGAAAGAGAACATCTACATCAAAGGAGACATCACTGAATGTAAGAGGTATGTGTCGCTGTATTACCCTGTATGTAGGGGTGGATGGAGGGGTTAGTAGTACAGTACTATCTGCACATTGTAAAATAAAAAATATCTGCAAAATACTATATATTTGTGTCAGAAGTTGTGTTTTTTAAATTTTTAGAATAATTACACAGCCATTTTATTAGATACTTTTGTGCCGATTCTTTTTCCTCTCTCAATATTAAGGGACACTATAGTCCCCAGAACCACAACAGCTGAACGTAGTAGTTCTGGTGTCTATAGCATGTCTCTGCAACCTTTTTAATGTAAACACTGCCTTTTCAGAAAGAAAGGCAGTATTTACATTACTGCCAAGGAACATCTGTAGTGACCACTCATCATTATTAAGTTTACTACTCTATGAGGTGTGTGGATTTTTTTTTTGTGTGTGTGTTGTGGTGGAGGGCATGATCGCCTGCTACGGTGTGGGAAGGCGGGATCCAGGGGGCCCAAGTAAATTCTTGCCCAGGGTCCAATCGATATTAAAGACGGCCCTGTGTAAGGTGACAAAAAATGGTTTATTTAGCACAGTTTTTATTTTTATTTTTTACAGTGTTCATCTGAGGGGTTAGGTCATGTGATATTTTTATAGAGCCGGTCGATACGAACGCGGCGATACCTAATATGTATACTTTTTTTATTTTTGTAAGTTTTACACAATAACAAGCAAAATTATGTTTTAGTGTCTCCATATTCTGAGCCATAGTTTATTTATTTTTTGGGTGATTGTCTCAGGTAGGGGCTCATTTTTTGTGGGATGAGGTGACGGTTAGATTGGCACTATTTTGGTGGGCAAACACCTTTTTGATCGCTTGCTGTTGTACTTTTTGTGATGTAAGGTGACAAAAAAAATGGTTTATTTAGCATAGTTTTTTATTTTTTACGGTGTTCATCGGAGGGTTTAGGTCATGTGATATGTTTATAGAGCCAGTCGATACGGACGCGGCGATACCTAAAATGTAAACTTTTTTTCCCTATTTTTAACCTTTTTTTAACTTTATTTAGGGAAAATGACGTTTTTGTTTATTTTTACTTGAAACTTTTAATTTTTGGAGGGAAAACTTTATTTTTTTCACCGTTTTTATTTACTTTATTTTTTTTCCCATTTTGGGACTTCAACTTTTGGGGGTCTAATCCCTTTTACAATGCATTCGAATACTTCTGTATTGGAATGCATTGGCTATATGAGTAATACAGTGTGCATTACTCATACAGGTTACGGCCTGTGAGATCCAGGGGGCTGGATCTCACAGGCTCGTCACCGGAAGGCAGCGCAGATGCCTCAGGAAGGCATCGCGCTGCCTTCCATGCCATCGGGTCCCCCCTACAGCCGTATATATGGCTTTCATAAAATGGAGACACAAAAACATGATATTTTTTAAAGAAAATGCTTTTATTGTGTAAAACTGAAATAAATGAAAACAAAGACATATTAGGCATCGATGCGTCTCTAAAGACCTGCTCAATAAAAAGCACCAATCAAACCATCACCTCATCCCACAAAAAATGAGCCTTTACATAAGACACAAAAACATAATTGTTTTTATTGTGCAAAAATGAAATAAATTTAAAAAAGGAAACCTATTAGGTATCGCTGCATAAAAAATTAACCCACCTAATCCACTTGTTTGCGCAGCCGGCATCGTCTTCTTTCTTCTTTTTCCAGGACCTGCAAAAGGACCTTTGATGACGTAATCGTGCTCACCACGTGGTGATCGTGGTGACATCAGCGCAGGTCCTGCTGAATGAAGATAGAAGGATTACGTCATCAAAGGTCCTTTTGCAGGTCCTGACAAAAAAAGAAAGAAGACGATGCCGGCTGCGCGATCAAGTGGATGAGGTGAGTTAATTTATTTATTTTTTTAACCCCTCAATCGACATTTTAGAAAGCATTGTGTATTAAGAATGCTATTAGTTTCCCTTATAACCATGTTATAAGGGAAAATAATAAAATCTGCAGAATACCTAACCCAAACCCGAACTTCAGTGAAGAAGTCCAGGTTCGGGTCTGAGTACCACATTCAGTTTTTATCATGCGGGTGCAAAACGCATTGCACCAGCGCAATAAAAACTGAACAATGCAATGCAATCGCAGTCAAAACTGACTGAAATTGCATGCGCACTCGCGCAGGTTTCCCGCATTGCACACGCGACGCATCCGGAGCAAATCCGATACGCCCGTGTGAAAGAGGCCTAAGTATTGATTTAACCTATCTCCTGTACACCCTGTGGTGTCGTCAATGTGCTGTGACATGGAGACCGGAGGTCCACCCAATATTGCATGTTGCATATTTAGGCTCATAATGTCTATTTACTTTTTATTATTCAGTGTGTAATTTGTTTGTGTTATCGTATATTTAACCCCTTAAGTACCCGGTGCTGGTGGACGTGACTTAAGGACCAGCGCCGTACATGTACGGCGGGCTGATTGGGCGAATGCAGGGCCTGCACCCGCCCGATCAGCGGCAGGGGTCCAGCAGTCACTGATAGCCGGACCCCTGCTGTATGCACCGGCATCGGTGAAAACACAGATGCCGGTGCATTAACCCCCGCACTGCCGTGGTCAGCGCTGACCGTGGCACGTGTGGGATACTGCTAGGTGTGGGGTGGCCATTAGTCTCTGCGCAGCTATGACGGGGACCCGATGGCAGGGAAGGCAGTCCGATGCCTCCCTTAGGCATTGTGGCTGCCTTACGTGACAGCCTGCGAGATCCAGCCCCCTGGATCTCACAGGCAGGAAGCTGTAAGTGTTTTACAGTGTGTAATACACTTACAGCCAATGCATTACAATACAGAAGTATTGTGATACACTGTAAAGGGGATCAGACCGCCAAAAGTTGAAGTTCCAGAATGGGACAAAAAATAAAGTGAAAAAAATAAAGTTTTACAAAAAAATTATAAGTTTCAAGTAAAAAATAAATAAAAATGCGTCCTTTTTTCTCAAAATAAAGCAATTTTATTTTATTTTTAAATAGGGAAAAAAGAAAAGTAGACATATTAGGTATCGCCACGTCCGTATCGACCGGCTCTATAAAATTATCACATGACCTAACCTCTCATGTGAACACCGTCAAAAAAATTTAATAAAAAGAATTTGGGTGGTCACTTTACATCACTAAAAGTCAAGCCATTAAAAAGGCGTATGCCCCCCAAAATAGTACCAATCTAACCGGCACCTCATACCACTAAAAATTAGCCCCTACCTAAGACAATCGCCCAAAAAATAAAAAACTTATGTCTCTCAGAATATGGAGACACTACAACAGGATTTTTTTAGTTTTAAAAATGCTGTTATTGTGTAAAACTTAAATAAATAAAAAAACTAGACATATTAGGTATCACCACATCCGTAAGAACCTGCTGTATAAAAATATAACAAGACCTAACCCCTAAGGTGAACACCGTAAAAATAAAAAAGGTGTAAAAAAAAAGCCATTTATTGTTATTTTACATCACAAAAAGTGTAATACCAAGCGATCAAAAAGTCATACACACCCCAAAATCATACCAATCAAACAGTCATCTCATCCCACAAAAAATTAGACCCTACCTAGGACAATAGCCCAAAAAAAAAAAAAAATATGTCTCTCAGAATATGGAAAAACTAAAACATGATTTTCTTTTTTTCAAAAATGCTGTTATTGTGTAAAACTTAAATGAATAAAAAAAGTATATATATTAGATATTGTCGCATCCGTAAGAACCTGCTGTATAAAAATGTCACATGACCTAACCCCGCAAGTGAACACAGTAAAAAAATACAAAATAAAAAGTGTGTCAAAAAGCCATTTTTTGTCACCATACATCACCAAAAGTATAATAGCAAGCGATTAAAAAGTCATATGCACCCCAAAATAGTACAAATCAAACCGCCATCTCATATTGAAAAAAAATGATCCCCTATATAAGACAGTCGCCCAAAAATGTTTAAAACATATGACTTTTAGAATATGGAGACACAAAAAAATATATTTTTTAAAAAAATGTGTCATATTTGGTATTGTCGCGTCCGTAACAACCTGCTCTTTAACAGTGCTACATGATCTAACCTGTCAGATGAACATTGTAAATAATAAAAAAAAAAACGGGGCCAAAATAGCTTATCCCATAGTTTCCAAAATGGGGTATTTTTTTGGAGTTTCTACTCTAGGGGTGCATCAGGGGTCTTCAAATTTGACATGGCAACTTAAAATTATCCTAGTGAAATCTGCCTTCCAAAAACCATTTCTTTCTGCGCCCTGCCGTGTGCCCGTACAGCAGTCTATGACCACATATGGGGTGTTTCTGTAAACTACAGAATCAGGGCAATAAATATTTAGTTTTGTTTGGCTGTTTACCCTTGCTTTGTTACTGAAAAAAAATTAAAATCTGCCCAAAAAGTGAAATTTTGAAATTTCATCTACATTTTCCTTTAATTCTTGTGGAACACTTAAAGGGTTAAGAAAGTTTGTAAAATCAGTTTTTAATACCTTGATGGGTGTAGGTTATAAAATAGGGCCATTTATGGGTGGCTTTTATTGTGTAAGCCTCACAAAGTGACTTCAGACCTGACCTGGTCCTTAAAAAGTGGCTTTTGGAAATTGTCTGAAAAATTTCAAGATTTGCTTCTAAACTTCTAAGCCTTCTAACATCCCCAAAAAATAAAATGTAATTTACAAAATGATCCAAACATGAACTAGACATATGGGAAATGCAAAGTAATACATATTTTAGTAAGCCCCTAGCCCCTAGGCCCCTGACTTCCAGGTGATCACTATATAGATCTATGTGTTTTTGAATCATTATCAAAATATATTAGAAGTATATCGTACCCCTCTGTGTATCACACATATCGATAGCACACCTATACTAGTCCTTAAAATGACTTTTGTGGCCCTATTAGCTAGCGTTTAGTGTCCCTAACAGCCTGTCCCTGCTCCACACAGAAACCTCTCCCTACACTGGCAAAACACTGAATGTAAAATGGCGGCCAGATCTGGTTTATTTATAAGGTAGGGTGCTGAAATGTCTCAATTGGCTGTCCTGTACCTGGTGGATGTGTCATGGGTCAAAGTTCTTCACAATGTAAAAGAATATGACGGGCACTAATTTCTCCAAATGTTCACATGTTCGGCGAATTGCGAACACGCCTTTGTTTGCAATTACAGAGGTCAAACGTTTCCTGTAGTTCTTGACCAGGTTTGCACACACTGCAACAGGGATTTTGGCCCACTCCTCCACACAGATCTCCTCTAGATCTGTCAGGTTTCGGGGCTGTCGCTGAGCAACATGGAGTTTCAGCTCCCTCCAAAGATGTTTTAATTAGATTTAGGTCTGGAGACTAGCTAGGCAACTCCAGAACCTTGATATGCTTCTTATGGAGCCACTCCTTAGTTATCCTGGCTGTGTGCTTCTGGTCGTTGTCATGTTGGAAGACCCAGCCACGACACATCTTCAATGCTCTGACTGTGGGAAGGAGATTGTTGCTCAAAATCTCACAATAAATGTCCCCATTCATCCTCTTCTTAATACAGTGCAGTTGTCCTGCCCCTTAGCAGAAAAGCACCCCCAAAGCATGATGTTACCACCCCCATGCTTCACAGTAGGGATGGTGTTCTTGGGATGCAACTCATCCTTCTATTTCCTCCAAACACTACGAGTAAAGTTTAGACCAAAAAGTTCTACTTTGGTCTCATCTGACCACATAACTTTCTCCCATGCCTTCTCTGGATCATCCAGATAGTCTTTGGCAAACTTCAGACGGGCCTGGACACGTGATGACTTGAGCAGGGGAACCTTCCATGCAATGGATTATTTTATAACCATGACCGCGTAGTGTTCTACCGACAGTGACCTTTGAAATTGTGGTCCCAGCTATCTTCAAGTCATTGACCAACTCCTCCCTTGTAGTTCTGGGCTGATTCCTCACCTTTCTTATCATCAGTGATACCCCACGAGATAGGATCTTGCATGGAGCCTGACAGTCGTCTTTAGCCTCTTCCATTTTCTAACAATTGCTCCAACAGTTGATCTATTTTCACACAGCTGCTCAGCAATTGCCCTGTAGCCCTTAGCCTTGTGGAGGTCCACAAATTTGTCTCTGGTATGTTTTGACAGCTCTTTGGTCTTGCCCATGGTAGTAGTTAGCGTCTGGCTGAATGTGGGGTGGACAGGTGGACACCATTTAATATTGCATCTGATGTAGTGGGAAGAGGGAAAAAAAATCCAAATGGGGTGGAATTGGGGGAAAAACGCAATTCTTCCACAGTTTTACGGCTTATTTTAATTTCCGACATTCAATATGCGATAAAACCAACCTGTTACTTTCATTCTCCAGGTCAGTATGAATCCAGCGATACCTTATATGTGTAGTTTTTCTTGCATTTTGATACTGATAAAATAAAAACCTTGAAAAACAAATGTTTTATTTTCTTTGTTGCCATATTCTGATCCCTATAACTTTTTTGTAGTGTGAGCATTCAGTTTTTGCCAAGCGATCTGTACTTTTTATTGATACCATTCTGGGGTGTGTACAACGTATTGATCACTTTTTATTAAATTTTTTGTGGAAAATGAAGCAACCAAAAATGGAGAATCGGCCGTTTGCCATATGGGGAAAGTATTTTTATATTTTTATAGTATGGGCATTTTTGCACATGGCAATACTCACAATGTGCATATTTTTTTTTTTTGTTAGTTTTAGGAAAGGGGGGGTGATTAGAATTTTTATATTTTTTTAAAAACTTTATTTTTTTAATACTTTTTTATAGTTCCAATAGAGAAAAATGTACTAGTTTCCTATGGAGCCCTGTTACAGACAGGGGCTCCATAGGAAACCCAATGCAGCAGCCTCCTGTCATTCTCAATAACAGGAGCTGCTGCAAACACGCTGCGGCTCCTCCAATCGTCACTGGACAGAGCCGGAGCTTACCCACATTGACCATGGCATCTAAAGTGTTAAATGTCTGCAACAGACATTATCGCCGGTTGTGGACATGAGCCGTGGGTGTCTGTTGTATGAAACAGCAGGCACCCCGTGGCTATGGTGCCCGCTTCGCTCCAAAGCGGGCGCCATCTTTAAAGACCCGGCCATTGCCGTGCTAGAAGATAACACATTTCCTTTAAGGCTTCCCTGCCCCACTTCCTCTATCCTGATAAGTCAGCTTTCCCCTAGGCCAGTGGTGGTGAACCTATGGCACGGGTGCCAGAGGCGGCACTCAGAACCCTCTCTGTGGGCACCCGCACCCTAGAAAAAGTCAATGGTGTACCTAATATGCCTTAGACTTTTTCCGCCATGAACAACACAGGTAACGCATTGAATGTAGGCAGGCTATTATAGCTAAATGATAAAGTACTGTCACGACCGCTATCCCAGCAGCAGTCGTGTCGCACCAGACGGAGGGGAAGGGGGACCCTTATCTACGGATGGGAAATAGAACGGCCACCCCTGACTAACCCTAAGCAGGCACCTGTCTGCCCTGATACCCTAGACGGGGTGTGAACCCGTGCGGCGAGCAGGATGCCTAAACCCTCAGTCACCCTAACAAGACTAGACTGGGGAAAGGCAGATGGGAGCACTAGTCACCATCACTCATGTCTAGGAGAACAACAGGGGAAGACAGCAACAAACAAACAATCTTCAGCAGAGATAGACTTATCCAGTCACGAGCAGAGAAGGTGATCCCAATAACGAGAGTCCACGCCAGACCAGAGCACCACAGCAATACCGTCAAACGATCTCCTTCAAAGGTCAGAATAGCACTGGAAGTAAGGACTATATCTGGCAATGACTGCAAGTGAAACTGAAACTAATATAGTAGCTGGGAGTGGCAGACAGGACTCACCTGAGAAGGATGCCTACAAACTCCCAGTCAGGACAAAAAGGTTCACAAGGCAAAACCCGGATGACATACCCTGAACCACGGAGCAAACTCACAAGCTATCGCGAGTAGCAAGTCGCTGCGACCTTCTCCTCCCAGACCTGTCTGGATCAGTCACAGTCCTGACAAGTACATGGAAGATATACTATATTGGTATTCAGGTTAAATTGCCGTGTTGGCACTTTGCGATAAATTAGTGGGTTTTGGGTTGCAGTTTGGGCACTCTGCCTCTAAAACGTTTGCCATCACTGTTCTAGGGTGACAACTCCCACTCCATCCCTTACTCCATGTTACACTATTCATGCAGAAAAAAAAAAAATGAATGTGTCGATAGCCCCTTATACCATTGTTCTCTAATCTACTTAGAGGTTTGTGGAACTTTACTATTAGATCCTGCACATTAAACACACTGGAAAGATACAGAACATTAGGTATTGCTTTATCTTTATACCATCCAGTGTGTTCTGTTTCCTTTACAAAAGAACAAAAACAACTAATTTAGTTTGTAGTTGTTCTCCAAAGTGAACCTGCAGTTTATATGCTTCTAGTAGGCTAGTTTCACACTAGTGCTAGCGATCCGGCAGGCCATTTAGGGACAAATATTTGCTGGAATGCGGCCAGATCTCCGTTATAGTTAATGGGGTCAGATGGAGATTTACAAGCTTCTGGCAATGCCGGAATGCAAACAGATCTAGCACTATTGTGAAACTAGACTAAGCTACAATATTGGGATCTGTTCATACTTGCGTTCAATTCCTTTAGGCACACTAGAACAGCAAATACTGTTCTGCCCAGATCAAAACAAAGCCAGATCTACCCATTATAAGTCAAATGGATTCCTTAGGATCAGGGCCGTCTTTAATATCGATTGGACCCTGGGCAAGAATTTACTTGGGCCCCCTGGATCCCGCCTTCCCACACCTTAGCAGGCAATCATGCCCTCCACCACAACACACACACAAAAAAAACAATCCACACACGTCTGTCACGACCCTTGGTCATGGTCGTGACTCCTTGGGTGCCGCATGCTGTTGCCCGCGGTTTTCCGTTGTCAACCGCAGCTGGGAGCACTTCGTTGTTGCCTCAGGTGCGGTTGCCGCGGACAATAGGCATGCGTGTGGTTGCCCTTGACAACGTGTTTTTGTGTGCACTCCCTTTGTCTGTTTGTTGTGCACGAGGTGGTGTTTGTATGCACTTGGACTCCTCCCTTCACCTGCGGTTGTCCGCGGCAACGTCTGGTGATGTTTGCATGCTGTGGAAGTGTCTCGGCCCGTTGGCTGTTCTTGAGGACACGGTTGCCACGCATGCCGTTGCCGTCGGAGACAGGTGAGTGAGTTTGTGTGCTTTCCCCTTTATGTGTGTTTTCCCTTCTGTGGTGTAGGAAGGGTTAACTCCCTTCCCAGTGTGTCTGTGAGTCACTGGGTGTGTCTGACCGTGGGTGTGGCCACCTGGCCTATAAAGCCTCGGTCCCTGGCTTGGTTCAGTAGGTTGCTCTCAGCCATGCTGGCTGGAGCAGCCTCCTGTCTCCTCCATCTGCTTGGTGGGGACCATCCTTCTGTTCATACTGTCACGGCTGGCGGTGGGGGGAACCCCCAGCCGTGCGGTGCCAGGAGATGATAGGGTTACCCCTTGGCCGGGACCACAGAGTTAGGGAGCAGGTCACCTCCTATTGCGTCCCTAACGCTGACCCTGTCTCCTGTCAGTATGAGCCGACCTTGGTGGTAGGAGGGCTCATACGCCGGAACCTAAAAGTCCCTACGAGCCCTCAAGTCGGCCCTGAACTAGGGGACAGAGTCAGACGCCCTACTCCTCCTAGGCACGGAGGAGCAGGAGTCTCAACGGCCAAGCAACACAGGGGGAACATCAACAGACATAAGGAAATGACAGGTAAGTGAGACTAGTCCTGCACTTACCTGCCACAGACACACAAACCTGGAACCCATGAACAAGTGCTGATGTCCACAGCAACATAAAGGACACAGCACACACCAGACATAACACGGGAACCCAGGAAACCATATGCTGCACCAACAAAGAGACCACACCAACATCTTCTGAACACCAAACATGAATATAACTAATGAAGATTTATGAACAGAAGGATGGTCCCCACCAAGCAGATGGAGGAGACAGGAGGCTGCTCCAGCCAGCATGGCTGAGAGCAACCTACTGAACCAAGCCAGGGACTGAGGCTTTATAGGCCAGGTGGCCACACCCACGGTCAGACACACCCAGTGACTCACAGACACACTGGGAAGGGAGTTAACCCTTCCTACACCACAGAAGGGAAAACACACATAAAGGGGAAAGCACACAAACTCACTCACCTGTCTCCGACGGCAACGGCATGCGTGGCAACCGTGTCCTCAAGAACAGCCAACGGGCCGAGACACTTCCACAGCATGCAAACATCACCAGACGTTGCCGCGGACAACCGCAGGTGAAGGGAGGAGTCCAAGTGCATACAAACACCACCTCGTGCACAACAAACAGACAAAGGGAGTGCACACAAAAACACGTTGTCAAGGGCAACCACACGCATGCCTATTGTCCGCGGCAACCGCACCTGAGGCAACAACGAAGTGCTCCCAGCTGCGGTTGACAACGGAAACCGCGGGCAACAGCATGCGGCACCCAAGGAGTCACGACCATGACCAAGGGTCGTGACAACGTCATAGAGTAGTAAACTTAATAATGATGAGTGGCCACTCGAGGTGTTCCTTGGCAGTAATGTAAATACCGACTTTCTTTCTGAAAAGGCAGTGTTTACATTAAAAAGGTTGCAGAGACATTCTATAGACACCAGAACTACTACGTTTAGCTGTTGTGGTTCTGGGGACTATAGTGTCCCTTAATATTGAGAGAGAAAAAAGAATCGGCACAAAAGTATCTAATAAAATGGCTGTATTTTGCAGATAACTTTTATTTTATTTTTACAATGTGCAGATAGTACTGTACTACTTCTTTCCTCATCTTCTCCTTTCAGACCAGACCACCATTTTTCAGCCATTACTCGTCTCTGCTTTTTGGCAAACAAAATCTTAGCTTACTACTTTTCCATCATCCTCCTATCTTCTGGACAAATCATCCTACCACCCCCAATACTGTGCCGCTGTGCTCCCCATTACAATACTGCAGAAACAGATAAACCCCTTGATAATACTAGCACCACACAGATAATGCCTCCTTCAATAATTATTGGCACATTAAAAAACAAATAAACACTTATGCTTACCTCCATCAGGCTGGCAGCGATGCGATGCAGGCCTCTTCCAGCCTGTGTCTCGCGCTGTATGGCTTAGGTGGCGCGATGACGTCATTGTGCCGCCTGCACTGGCCTATGATAGGCTGCAGGCCTAGTGCCTGCAGCGTATCAGAGGAACGGGGAAGTGAGATGCCTCTCGCTCCCCTGCCCCGCCGCAGCACTTCCATTTGTATCGCTGTCCTGAGGATGGCGATACAGATGACTATGGAGATGAGCACTTCCACAATGGAAGCGCTCATCTCCCTGTGCCCTGCCGCCGCCCCCCACGTCACCAGTGGCCAGCGGAGCTCAAGAATCAGCTGCCTTGGGCCCCCCCAGGAACAACTGGGACCGGGGCAGCTGCCCCTTTTGCCCCGCGTTAAAGACGGCCCTGGCAGGGGCGGACAGCGAACTTAAAGTGGCCCTGGAAAAGAAAAAAGTGGCCCTATGTCCTAGGCAGGTCCAGACTGACAGAAGGCAGGACTAATATAAGTTGGCAGGGCCATCCACACTGTAGAACTACAGCACAAAATACCACCCAACAGAATCAAATACACAGTGCAGCACAAAATACTGCTGCCCCCACCGCAGCATTCAACTGTATGACAGTCCTGAGGACGGCAATACAGTTGAATGCTGGAGGGCACTTTGTTCTGGCAAACAGGTGCATAAGTACTAGACGTTCTTAGCATTATTAATGCTGAGAGCATCAGATCTTTATGTACCCGACTGACTACCATGAGGAGGGCTTGGGTGCCCCCCTGGGCATCAGCCCACTGAGAAATTTCTGTGTAGGGTACATGGCCAGATCGCCCCTGCCCATGCGGTGATTGGAGGTGATGTGCTGGGTCAGAGCTGTAGTTCCTATGGAGGGCTGCAGGGGGCAGGGTTCCATAGGAAAACAGCAAATAAAGCTTACAAATTATGGCTCATGCACACGATCATATGTATTTTGTGGTCCGCAAGAAACGGATCCGCAAAAAATACGCATGATTTCCGTGTGCATTCTGTATTTTGCGGGAACTGAACAGCTGGCCCTTCATAGAACAGTACTATCCTTGTCCGCAATGCGGACAATAATAGGACATGTTTTATTTTTTTGCAGAACGGAAATACGGATAACGGAATGCACACAAACTAACTTCCGTTTATTTGTGGACCCATTGATGTGAATGGTTCCGCATACGGTCCGCTAACAAAACAGAACGGACACGGAAAGAAAATACGTTCATGTGCATGAGCCCTTAGGGATGAGCAAATTTAATATTTTGAAGTTCGCGTGCGGGTTCGTGTGGTGGTATTTACTGAATTTCGTTATGGATTATTTTACTACGGACCATAATACAATTCCATGACTGAATGCATAACGGAATTCCGTCATAATAGAAGTCTATGGCCTGCATAACAAATCCATCCGGTTTATGTTATGCTGGAGTCCATGACACGAACCCGCACGTGAACTTCAAAATATGAAATTCGCTCATCCCTACTTACATTGCTTGAACTGCACAATACAGTGTAAGCCAAAAACAGTCTGAAGAATGCACATTTTAGCCTCTTAGGGGGGCTAAAAAGATTGATTTTTTTAATGTAAATAAATAAATAAAAAACTATCTGATTGAAAAAAATTCATAAGAAATATTAAAAATAACAATAAATTAGATCACACCCCCCCCCCTCTCCTTAGAGTTAAAGATCTAGCCATTGCCGCATCCCAAAATGCCTGAACTACTGAAATTCTAAAATATTTATCCCATATGATGAAAGGTGTAACGGAAAAAAAATAAAAAATAAAATAACTGGTTTGTCATATTTTTATCACTTCACTTACCCAAACAAATTTGAATATAATGTGATTAAAAAGTCGAATACACTCCAATGGTATCAATAAAAGCTACAGATTGTCCCACAAAAAATCAGCCCCCATAAAGCTCTATAGACATAATTATAAAAAAGTTAGGTCGGTCAGAATATGGCGATGAAAATAAAAAAGTTTTTCTTTATTCATTAATTTTAAAATTAAGAAAACGATATAAATGTGGTATTGCTATTATCATTGACCCAGAGAATGAAGGCAATGGTGAGCTTTACTGCATAGGGCAGTGGTGGGCAACCTTATTAGTAAAATGAGCCAAATATCGACAAAACAGCGATTTTTATTTTTTTGAGAGCCAAATTTTTTAAAACTTCAAATATATAGGAAGGTACATTGTTATTTACTTCATAAGGGTATTCCTAACTATCTGAACATACCTTTCTCAATCCTCGACACTACATCTTCTTTCACTCCACAACGTTTTACCCTATAAGACGCACATAGGTTTTAGAGGAGGACAATATGGAAAAAAATATTTTTCATTACACCTCAGGTCAGACCACTAATCAGAACCTCAATGTTTGAAATCTCTTTTGAAATTTGAAAAAAATGAACTCAGGGGATCTGTACCAACGCAACTCTGTCTTAACAGAGTTTTCTTGAATTTTTATGCACTTGGAAAAGCCGTGCGAAGATTTCTGAATCCATTTACTGTCAGTGTCACTAAATTCAAGGTGGAGTTCTTTTCCCCACTCAGCAACCCAGGGCGGTACGCTAGAATAGCTCTCACTTAGAATCTGCCTATAAATGAGGGTGGTGCATTTATGAGGTAAATTTGGCAGCAGAACATAATTCTCCAACCATGATGGATCAGGGAGAGGGGTAAATTTGAAAATCATAAACTGCCTACAAGCATTCTCAAAGTCATTTCTTTGAATGAAATCTTTACCAAGGGCAGGTACACCCGAGAGGGCAGTATAGAAGTCGGAAGTGATCTGTAACCCTTTCAAATCTCCTAATCTGTGATGTGACATTGATAGCCAAATGTCTGATGGAGATTTAATTTGTGGGAACAGTAGTGTGGGGATAACTGAGATAGGAGCTAAGGGAGAAATCTTGTCCTGAGCAGATGTTAAGACCAAAGACTTATGGCAAATATGCAGAATTCCTCTGGTGAGTACGCTATCTACTTTGGTCCCTTCTCCTGTCCTCTCAGGTGTCCATAACCTATGGAACAATTCCTTACCCAACAGGGCCAATTCTAAATCTACATGCATACAGAATGTCTCTTGTCTGGCCAGTTTAAGCCACCTTTCCAAACTAATAGCCTGTATATAGGTTGATAGGTCAGGGAGGGAGATACCCCCATGTTTCTTTCTTCGGGAAAGAAGGTGAAAGGACATTCTAGTGTGCTTCTTATCCCACAAATAACTGCTCATGATGGTTTGTAGTTTATTAATGAAACTAACAGGTACCGATATGGGTAGGGCTCTCAAGGTGTACATTATCAGCGGCAGGATGTAGGTGGTGAGGACATTTTTCCTGCCTAGCCAGGTTAGGAAAGGAGAGCTGCTCTTAGAGAGAATAGAGGTGACTTTGGAGAGTAGCGGGGGGAAATTAAGACTAAACAACAACTTGGGGTCCATCGGGATCGTCACCCCCAAATATTTTATTGCTTGTGTAGGCCACTTGAATGGTGTGAGGGCTTTGACCTTAGTACGCAGGACAGCTGGGAGGGAAACGCCAAGGGCCTCCGACTTATCTAAATTTATCTTAAAATTTGAGATAACCCCAAAAGTTTCGAAAATCTGCATAACCTCCAGCAAAGCCTCTTCAGGATTTGACAACAGGAGCAGTAAATCATCAGGAGCAGTAAATCTGCCTAGTTTCACTTCTTTGATCGTGAGGGATTGGCGGAACTTAGGAAGAAGTGTCTCTAGGGTGAGTACAAACAAGGTGGGGGATAATGGGCATCCTTGACGAGTACCGTTTCTAATTTGGAAGGCATTCGATAGGGTGCCGTTGACTAGTACTCTCGCAGATGGTGCAGAGTAAAGAGTATAGACAGCTCTGATGAGGCCTTCAGGGAAGCCAAAGGCTTGTAGTACTTTCTCCATATAGGCCCAGCTAACCCTATCGAACGCCTTCTCCGCATCTGTGCCCAGGAGTGCAAGAGGGGACTTAGATTTGATGGCGTGGGTGATCGCATGTATGACTCTACTGATATTATGCCTACCCTCTCTACCTGCAACGAAACCTACCTGTTCTTCACCCACAAGCCCAGGGAGCAACCCTGACATCCTGCTGTTAAGCAGTTTAGCCCACCACTTCAAATCTGTGTTCAGCAGTGAAATCGGCCTGTAACTTCCACATGCTTCCTTATCCTTCCCTTCTTTATGGATAATCGTTATGTGCGCTTCCTAGGCTTGTGGGGTCAGAGAGCCACCTGTAAGGAGGAGATTGCATGCCGTGACAAAATGTGGGACTAAAATATCTTTATACTTTTTGTAATATGAGCTTGGAAAACCGTCAGGTCCGGGACTCCTGCCTGAAGGGATAGACATTAGAACCTTTTCTACCTCTTCCGTTGTAAACGGTTGAAGCAGCTGATGTATACCGACCTCAGAAATTCTTGGGATGTTAATAGAGCTAAGGAACTCCGACGTGCGTGTCTCGATTTGCTGGCTGGTGAGGGGTATTGGGAGGTTATACAGATTTGAATAAAAGGAGCAAAACTCCTGAGCTATCGCTGGAGTATTAATAAGTCGGGGGCCTGAGGCTGATTTGATGGCTTGAATAAAGGATTTATTTCTTTGGTTCTTAATAAGGTTGGAGACTAACTTAGAACCCCTATTCCCATGAAGGTATTGTTTGAAGCGCAATACGAACATTCAAAAAGTCAGTGACCTTATGCCTCAAGCACTTAAGCAGAACCTCAATGTTAATAAGACCTCCCTGAGATCAGATGTCAGCTCAGACCCCAAAGTAAATGACCCCCTCAATCAGACCTCAGATAAGAGCCCCATGCCTCTCATCATCCCCATTATCAACCATGATGCCTCTCATCATCCCCATTATCATCCATGATGCCTCTCATATCCCCCATTATGATTCTCATCACCTCATTGCCTCAGATCAGCCCCAAGTTTCATAAAATAAAAAAGCACTTACCTCTCCGGCTCCTGGATGCCGCTGCTCCTCACCACCCGCGCTCTGTGTTCCTCCTGCTGTCGGCTGTGCTGTGAACTGGCGTGCACAGAGTGACGTCACAGAGTGCCTCACACTGTGCGCAGCCCTGCACAGCCTACAACCGAGGACCAGGAAGCGGTGAGTACAGAGCCTTCACCACTTCCTGGTCTTCACCCTCCTACCTATTTTTGCTACGGGCAACGAAAATGCTATCGCACTGTACATGTGAGCCCGCACCTGGAAGAGCCAATATCAGGGGGCTAAAGAGCCGCATGTGGCTCTAGAGCCGCAGGTTGCTGACCACTGGCATAGGGAATGCCATAGAAATAAAATCACTACCATCGTATGCCATATTAAGTGGTGCCATTAGACAGTACAACTTTTCCCACGAAATGTGCTAATATAGCTATGTGAACGGAAACAAAAACAAAAAAAATGTATGACTCTAGGAAAGCAGGGAGAAAAAAATGAAAATGCAAAAAAAAAAACATTTTCTGAGACTCAAGACATTAAAACTGAAAAAAAGGGATTGTCTCATCACAGACAATGGAGGTATATCGCTAGGTGCGGCTTCCACCGCTGGGACCTGCACCTATATATAGAAAACGGAGGCCCAAAAGTGGTGGAGGGCGCAGCCACCCTCCATTCATGATCTATGGGGCCACCGAAAATAGCCGAATGCGGGCTCGGCTATTTCCGACGGGCCCACAGAAGTAAATGGGAGCGGTGGCCGGTCATGCGTGGTGCGCTCCCATTCACTTCTATGGGGAGCACGCTTGGTGGTGGCCAGACCTGAGTCCTCCAGCCACCACTTTGTGGGGCTCCATTCCCGATATAGGTGCGTGTCCCAGTGGTGTGCCGCAACATGCGACTTCTCCCCACTCACGTCAGGTCTAAAATTGTGCAGATACATACAGGGAGTGCAGAATTATTAGGCAAGTTGTATTTTCGAGGATTAATTTTATTATTGAACAACAACCATGTTCTCAATGAACCCAAAAAACTAATTCATATCAAAGCTGAATATTTTTGGAAGTAGTTTTTAGTTTGTTTTTAGTTTTAGCTATTTTAGGGGGATATCTGTGTGTGCAGGTGACTATTACTGTGCATAATTATTAGGCAACTTAACAAAAAACAAATATATACCCATTTCAATTATTTATTTTTACCAGTGAAACCAATATAACATCTCAACATTCACAAATATACATTTCTGACATTCAAAAACAAAACAAAAACAAATCAGTGACCAATATAGCCACCTTTCTTTGCAAGGACACTCAAAGCCTGCCATCCATGGACTCTGTCAGTGTTTTGATCTGTTCACCATCAACATTGTGTGCAACAGCAACCACAGCCTCCCAGACACTGTTCAGAGAGGTGTACTGTTTTCCCTCCTTGTAAATCTCACATTTGATGATGGACCACAGGTTCTCAATGGGGTTCAGATCAGGTGAACAAGGAGGCCATGTCATTAGATTTTCTTCTTTTATACCCTTTCTTGCCAGCCACGCTGTGGAGTACTTGGACGCGTGTGATGGAGCATTGTCCTGCATGAAAATCATGTTTTTCTTGAAGGATGCAGACTTCTTCCTGTACCACTGCTTGAAGAAGGTGTCTTCCAGAAACTGGCAGTAGGACTGGGAGTTGAGCTTGACTCCATCCTCAACCCGAAAAGGCCCCACAAGCTCATCTTTGATGATACCAGCCCAAACCAGTACTCCACCTCCACCTTGCTGGCGTCTAAGTCGGACTGGAGCTCTCTGCCCTTTACCAATCCAGCCACGGGCCCATCCATCTGGCCCATCAAGACTCACTCTCATTTCATCTGTCCATAAAACCTTAGAAAAATCAGTCTTGAGATATTTCTTGGCCCAGTCTTGACGTTTCAGCTTGTGTGTCTTGTTCAGTGGTGGTCGTCTTTCAGCCTTTCTTACCTTGGCCATGTCTCTGAGTATTGCACACCTTGTGCTTTTGGGCACTCCAGTGATGTTGCAGCTCTGAAATATGGCCAAACTGGTGGCAAGTGGCATCTTGGCAGCTGCACGCTTGACTTTTCTCAGTTCATGGGCAGTTATTTTGCGCCTTGGTTTTTCCACACGCTTCTTGCGACCCTGGTGACTATTTTGAATGAAACGCTTGATTGTTCGATGATCACGCTTCAGAAGCTTTGCAATTTTAAGAGTGCTGCATCCCTCTGCAAGATATCTCACTATTTTTGACTTTTCTGAGCCTGTCAAGTCCTTCTTTTGACCCATTTTGCCAAAGGAAAGGAAGTTGCCTAATAATTATGCACACCTGATATAGGGTGTTGATGTCATTAGACCACACCCCTTCTCATTACAGAGATGCACATCACCTAATATGCTTAATTGGTAGTAGGCTTTTGAGCCTATACAGCTTGGAGTAAGACAACATGCATAAAGAGGATGATGTGGTCAAAATACTCATTTGCCTAATAATTCTGCACTCCCTGTATGTATCTGCACATTAAATATTGAGAACCTACGTATATTGGATCTTCTGGTTGGTGTTTGCACCGAGGGATGTTCTTTTGTCTTGGCAATTTCCAAATCTTCTTGGGGAATCAGGGAATCCAATAAGAAGAATTACATCCGTGGCTGCAGACCAACTGATCCTGGGATCTATATTAGATCCGATTAGCTTTTTCTAGAGTTGTGCCTAGGGTTAGCACAATTCCTAAAGGTGAGTCTTCCATTTGGAGCAAAATATATATCCCATCTATACGATACTACCCTATGGTGCGCCTTTCTTCTACCAGCAGACATTGCCTGTATTACTGATACTACGTCTAAAATTGTGGGCGGGGAAGGGGACTGGCTGGTGGGGCCGTCTCCTTCACCATTTTCTGCACCTGTTTTAGGCATAGAAAAAGGTCTAAATGTAAGATAGCTCATAAGCTGTCTTACACTTAGAACTGGCGGAGGATCCGCCGAAGTTATGAAGAGGGCTTTATTAAAACGCCAGTCTTAATAAATGTGCCCCATAAGATCATGAAAATGATCTAAAACTGGGAAAGGAGGATCTCTGCTTCTTCCCCCTGTATACCAGGCTGGCTGAAATCATAGCCGACTAAACGGGGGGCTTACTTCATCTTGCTCTGTCCATGTATAGCAAGCTAAGCTTTAAAATATAACCTGCATCTAGCTGCAATACAGCCAAAGATAGAGCCTTTAGAAGCCAGGTGGGGAATGCCAACCTGGTTTCTAAAGGCTCTATATGTAGATTGTTTTATCCTCCCCATCTTCCAAGATCTGTAAAAAATAAAATCTTTAATTCACTTAGCCATATGAGTTGTTTTTTTTTTGTTGCAGAACAAGCTGTATTTTTTATGGCACCATTTAATAACTTTTATTGGAAAACTTCCTTCTTCCTGTCGGCAGCCAGAAAACTCGCACAGGCGCAGTACCGCCTGCAGCCTGCGCGATCATCAACCTCCTGAGGGCAACAGCCCTAAAAAAAAAAATCACTGGGCATGCGCCGAGCCCAGTGATGTAACCTGAGCGCTGTTGCCCTGAGGAGGTTGATGATCGCGCAGGCGCAGGCTGCAGGCGGTACTGCGCCTGCGCAAGTTTTCTGGCTGCCGTCAGGAAGAAGGACGGGGCATTTCTAGAAGGTAGACTATGACGTGGGGAGGGGGCAGAACCGTTTGCCGGGCTGTGGGAAGTTATTTGAGGATCAGGAGGCATTCTTGGGCACTGCAGGGGGGCGTCACTGGGCACCGGAGAGTGAAAAAAAACACCCCTCTGGGCACCTTGGAGCCTCATTAGCATATCATATATCAAAAGGACAAAACGAAATAAAGTAAAAAGACGACTGCTGGAAATAAGGTACATTAGTGAACATAGCTATGGTGACAGCTTAAAATGGTAAAAGCAGGTGACAGATTCCCTATAATGCTTGTATTGTTAGCTTTAATACAAGACATGACTTAGAGCTCAACCTGCTAGATGTAGCAGGGCTGAAGTTATCATTTAAAGGTAATCTCTGCTTTGGACAACCTCTAGTTGTCAGGAAGTTCCCTTCAGCGTTACATTTCTCTGCAGATACACCACAGGGGGAATTAAGCGTACCACCCATTCAAATCTGGCAGGCTGTTACAGCAGCTGTAGAGAGAAATATAAAAATGTTATTGGCATTAGAATATGGCAATACAAAGGTTTTTAATTTTTTAAAAGTGGTAAAAATAATAAAAAACTATAAAAATTTGGTATTACCGTAATCATACTAACCCGAAAAATAGGGTTGTCACTTCTACTGCACAATTGATTGTAATTTTTTCCCCAATTTCATCACACAAAAAACAAGCCCACGTACGGCTGTAAACAGAAAGTGAAAAAAATTGTGTCTCTAGGAAGGCGGGCAAGGGGAAACGAAAATGAAAAATTACAAATAGGCCCTGTCCTGAACAGATTAAAGGGGTTGTGTCATCTCAGACAATGGGGACATATCTATGGCTCAGCTATTTTTGGTGGGCCACTAGGAAGGCTTGGTGATGGGCAGATCTGGCACCTCCAGCCACCACTTTGTCAGCCTCATGTTAGGCTTTGTTTTAGAGACAGGTGCAGGTCCCAGAGGTGGGCAATGGGGGCATATCCTAGAGACGGGAATATCCCTTTAAGAAACAGGTAAATAAGGCGCTGCGGCATGTAGTTGTTTACATGAAGACCTCCCAACTGTCAGACATTCTATCTCTATGGCAACTGACTCGTCCACCAGTAAACGATATATTACATAGTAACAGCAAAACTGCGTCAGTTTATATTCACAAATCTGTGAAGAGAGGAGGACCTAAGAGCCGCCAGTATGACCGAAAGAAGATCATCCAGAACAAATAAAGGGAACCGATACCAGGAATTTGTTTCCAACGGATTATTAAACTTTCTATGGGAAAAAGAGAAAACACGTAAGTATAAAATAAAGATATGGTACAAACATACAGAAAACTTCCTTTAGGGCACGGCCACACGGTCAGGTTTCCTGATGCAGGTTTGGAAGCCAAAATCAGGAGGGGTCATAAAAGGAGAGAAAGACAGATACAACTTCAATGGGTCTGTTTTTTTTGCGGACCCATTGAAGTGAATGGTTCGCATACGGTCTGCCAAAAATAAACGGACACAGAAAGAAAATACGTTCATGTGCATGAGCCCTTAGTAGATATTCTGTATAACCAGTAAGATAGAGCTTCCTTATAAGAGTAGGGGACCAAGTGGAAGAATGTCCAAGGCAAATGTTAACCCAAAATTCTGCTCCTATCACTTTCTAAACAGATGAGTCTCTTAATATTGTACATTTTCTCCACTTTTAGCTGTCCGTCCAGTTGCACGAATACCCAAAAAAAGAAGAACCCTAAAATATTATCTTGAAAGGGCAGCAAAAATACCCGAGCTTGGAGAACCTGGACTGGAACTAGAGATGGCAGTTTACACTAAGTAAGTGACTATAAAATACCTGCCGCTTCATGTGCGAATTCTCATATCTCTCATCTTAATGCTCCTCACCATTCATTGTGTCATCTAAACAGGTTGGAATTTGCCGCCATTCTCGGCCTGGTACCTACAAAAAAGATTGTAGAGGAGAAGCCAGGAGCACCCGACCGGTGAGTTATCCTGAATGATGGCACCAACTTCATTCTTTTAGACTTGTTCAGCCGGGAACAGCCTGCCAAATCCATCACTGCCGGGGGCAACTGTGCGCTGCACTATTGACTATAATGGTGACTGGCGGAGATCCGGCCGAGAAAATATGCGGATTATACAACTGGACAAAGATCGCTGCATATTTGCCAGGTTGAGGCTAAGTCCCCAACAGTCTCCATTACAATGGATGGGGCCGGATGGAATTCTGGCAGCGCACGGTTGCGCCCGGCAGTGACGGATCCGTCAGGCTGTTTCCAGCCAGAACAGCCTGTGAGATCTGCTTAAAATGCAGATGTGAAACAGGCCTTACAGAGCATAATCCTGAAATCCTAGTTCGTGTCCCTTATTCCTATAGAACTATATAATTCCTATATTCTTTTTCAGTCTGGAAGATCAGAAAGTGGAAGAAAGCGACACAGAGGGAGCCGCATGTATCATCTGTGAGCCTCCCCCTGTGAAAAGACCCAGACTGGACTAATAGGGATGAGGTGAGACAGAGCACCAATGATGTCTTGTGGGGGATGGAAGATGAGGACCCCACTGTACTAGTCCTCTTGGACTGTTACTTGGGGGGATATAGTCATATTACAACACAGAACACAAACTCCTCATGTGAACATTAATATGAGGGGATGGCTCCTCTTTAATCACAAGTCACGTCTGATTGGAATCATATAAGACCATAACATCTAATGTTACAGAGTGTGACAATGACTGACACATCAGAGGGGTCGGGAATGTTATAAAGAATTATAAATATATGTATATATATATATATATATATATATATATATCTGCTGTGAATCAAAGGGGTTGTTTGACTTCAGCAAATGGAATTTATCATGTAGAGAAAGTTACCACAAGACACTTACTAATGTATTGTCCATATTGCCTCCTTTGCTGGCTTGATTCATTTTTTCATCATAATATACACTGCTTGTTTCCAGGTTATGACCGATCTGCAATCCATCAGCTGTGGCCGTGCTTGTAAACTATAGCACAAGACGCCGACGTCTCTGGTTGCTGGGACCATGGGAATGTGCATAGGCTGGAGCTGTTTCCTATAGTGTGCAAGCATGACCACCGCTGCTGTATTGCAGGGTGGTCATAACCCCTGGATATGGGCAGTGTATAATGTGATGGAGAAATGAATCAAGCCGGCAAATGAGGCAATATGAACAATCACAATAGGTTAATATGTGCCATGTATTAACTTTGCATAATAAATTTGCTGAAGTGAGACAACCACTAAGTTTTTACTAAGTTGTCTTTAAAATGTTTTCTTGTTCCAGGTGGTGACATCCCCCAAAACACCAGGGGAAGATCACTAGTCACTACCAGTACATCCACAACCAACTACACCTGACCAGTCTTTACTGACTTGTCACCAGAACTGCCATTATTTTACAACATCTGCCACCAGTTTCAACCATTAGTTTGCGTCAGTCACTGCCAAGTACCTGTCATGAGAAGCTACCACCAAATAAGCCCAGCTGCCACTACAACCATCCCCCACCATCGACTATAAGAAATCACCAGATTCTGCCAGCCACCCCTGAATACCACAGCCACCATCAGTTTCCTTGAGTCACTGCCAAGTACCACCTACCATGAGAAGCTACCAGCAAGTATGACCACCTACCACTACCACCGTCTCCAACCATCAACTTTAAGAAGCCGCCACGACCTGTCACAACATTCTGCCAGCTGCCACCACCACCAGCCATCCAAAATACCAAAGCCACCATCAGTTTCCTTCAGTCACCGCCAACTACAACCTGTCATGAGAAGCTACCACCAAATACAACCAACTGCACTACCACCGTGGTTCAGTGGGTCACTACCAGTACATCCACAACCAACTACACCTAACCAGTCTTTACCTGACTTGTCACCAGAACTGCCATTATTTTACATCTGCCACCAGTTTCAACCATTAGTTTGCTTCAGTCACTGCCAAGTACCACCTGTCATGAGAAGCTACCACCAAATAAGCCCAGCTGCCACTACTACCATCTCCCACCATCGACTATAAGAAACCACCAGATTCTGCCAGCCACCACCAGCCACCCCTGAATACCACAGCCACCATCAGTTTCCTTCAGTCACTGCCAAGTACCACCTACCATGAGAAGCTACCAGCAAGTATGACCACCTACCACTACCACCGTCTCCAACCATCAACTTTAAGAAGCCTCCACGACCTGTCACAACATTCTGCCAGCCGCCACCACCACCAGCCACCCAAAATACCAAAGCCACCATCAGTTTCCTTCAGTCACAGCCAACTACAACCTGCCATGAGAAGCTACCACCAAATACAACCAACTGCACTACCACCGTCTATACTATCAACTATAAGAAGCCACCACGACCTGTCAACATATTCTGCCAGCCGCCACCAGCCAACCCGGAATGCCACAGCCACATCAGTTGATATTACCACTATGCAAAACCTCTCGCCTGCCACCTTTTATTTTATATTTGTTTGTAGTTAGTATTTGTTTTATTGTGTCTTATAATTAGTATTTTTTTATATTTGCATTTATATTTTGTATATAGTGTAAATAAGATATCTATATATATATTTATTTTTATATTTAGTATATACTGTAAATAATGTAAATAAGATATCTATTTTCATATATTTATTTTTTATATATTTTTATATTGTATATACTGTAAATATTGTAAATAAGATAAATCTATTTTTATACCAAAGCAAAGGAGTGAGTTGTATTCTTATTACTTTGTAAAGGTTATCTGCCCAGGCCTAAGTCGAATCAAGATTTCCCTAGTGTAGTAAAGTAGGGAAGGGGTTAATCCCACTAATCCCAATGGTTGTGACTCTTTCCCTTGTGGTCTATGGTAGAAGACTAAGCTAAGGTTTCATTAGGGGTGATTAGAGATGAGCGAATCGATCGTAAATGATCCAAATTCATCTAAAATCTTGAAAAAATTCGGATTCCAGACTGATTCAATTTCTTAGATTCTATTCTGATGAATCAAGTCAGAAGACAGGGAAGACGGGAACTGCCCTTCAAAAAGGGCCGACCCAGCGATTAGCTGTTTTTGGAACTCCCATAGCGGGGAATGGAGGGACGCCACACTTGCACTTTGGAGACAGGAGTGGACACTACATCATCTTCACACAGGATAGACAACATAGGGTCCATTATTATCGATTGAAGTGAATGGTTCTGCATACGGAACGGACTAAAATAGTTGCGTATCTGTTAGTAAATAAGCCCCACTGACTGTGTGAATAAGGGCTCATGCACAAAGCCATAGTTTCCATCCACATCTGATACAAGTTTTTTGCGGATCATATGTGGACCCATTCATCTCAAGGGGGCTGCAAAAGATGCGGACAGCACACCCATGTGCTGTCCGCATCTGCACATCAATTCCTCGGCCCCCATTTTGCGGACAAGGGTAGGACATTTTTACAGAAGTACAAAAAAAAAAACATGGTGCCTTGCAATCAGCCAGGATATACGGTATGTTGAAACACATTTAACCCCTTCGGTAATCGCTCTACTCAAAGCTTTATCACAATTTAAGTCATTTTAAGTATGGTTTCTGCTCGTGGGCACCATAGCCATCGGGTCTCTGGTGTTTAAAACAACAGAGGCCCAGGGCGAATGCCGATCGCAGACATTTAACCCTTTAAATGCCATGGTCATATGTGGCCACAGCATCCAAATGATGAAAACTCGGCAGCACGTGTTTCCAAGCCAGGAACGGCTCACCCATGTGCAGTGGCCAGGGCCGTCTTTAATATCGATTGGACCCTGGGGAAAAATGTACTTGGGCCCCCTGGATCCCTCCTTCCCACACCGTAGCATGCAATCATGCCCTCCACCACAACACACACACAAAAAAAATCCACACACCTCGTAGAGTAGTAAACTTAATAATGATGAGTGGTCACTACAGGTGTTCCTTGGCAGTAATGTAAATACTGCCTTTCTTTCTGAAAAGGCAGTGTTTACATTAAAAAGCTCGCACGGACATGCTATAGACACCAGAACTACTACGTTCAGCTGTTGTGGTTCTGGTGACTATAGTGTCCCTTAATATTGAGAGAAAAAAAAGAATCGGCACAAAAGTATCTAATAAAATGGCTGTATAATCATTCTAAAAATGAAAAAAATAAAAATTACACAAATATATAGTATTTTGCAGATTACTTTTATTTATTTTTACAATGTGCAGATAGTACTGTACTACTGACCCCTCCATCCACCCCTACATACAGGGTAATACAGCGACACATACCTCTTACATCCAGTGACGTCTCCTTTGATGTAGATGTTCTCTTTCCTCATCTTCTCTTTTCAGACCAGACCACAATTTTTTTGCGATTTCTCGTCTCTGCAGTTTGGCAAACAAAATCTTAGCTTACTACTTTTCCATCATCCTCCTATCTTCTGCACAAATCATCCTACCACCCCCAATACTGTGCCGCTGTGCTCCCCATTATTATACTGCAGAAACAGATAAACCCCCTGATAATACTAGTACCACACAGATAATGCCTCCTTCAATAATTATTGGCACACAGTGGCCCATAGTGCCCCCATAATGTGCCAGTATAAAATACCCCTATATAGTGCCCCCAGTAAATGCCCCATAGTGCTCCCCTCCCCCTTCTTCCTAGTGCTCCCCATAATGTACCAGTATAAAATGCCCCATATATAGTCCCACAGTAGATGCCCTCAGTGTCCCCCATAATTTGCAAGTATAAAATACCCCTTCTTAGTGCCCCCCATAGATGAGCCCATAGTACTCCTCTCTCCCCTTCCCCATAGTACCCACCATAATGTGCCCCAGTATAAAATACCCCTATACAGAGCCCCCATATAAAATACCCCTTCTTTGTAGCCTCAGTTGAAGTCCACATAGTGTTCCTTTCCCCCCTCCCCCATATAAAATACTCCTTCTTTGTGGCCTCAGTAGATGCCCCCATAGTGCCCCCAATAATGTACCAGTAAGAAGTGCCCCCATAGTGCCACCCAATAATGTGCCAGTAAATAGTGCCTCCATAGATGCCCCCACAGTTCCCCCCAATAATGTGCCAGTAAGATGTGCCCCCATAGATGCCCCCGAATCATGTGCCAGTAGCAAGTACCCCATAGATTCCCCCCCAATCATGTGCCAATAACAAGTGCCCCTATAGATGCCCCTCAATCATGTGCCAGTAACAAGTGCCCCATAGATGACCCCCTATCATGTGCCAGTAGTAGTACCATATAAAAAAAATAAACACTTATGCTTACCTCCATCAGGCTGGCAGCAATGCGATGCAGGCCTCTTCCAGCCTGTGTCCCACACTGTATGGCTCAGGTAGCGCGATGACGTCATTGTGCCGCCTGCATCGGCCTATGATAGGCTGCAGGCACTAGGTGCCTGTAGCCTATCAGAGGAACGGGGGAGTGAGATTGCCTCTCACTCCCCTGCCCCGCCGCAGCACTTCCATTTGTATTGCTGTCCTGAGGACGGCGATACAGATGACTATGGAGATGATCACTTCCACAATGGAAGCGCTCATCTCCCTGTGCCCTGCCGCCGCCCCCCACGTCACCAGTGGCCAGCGGAGCTCAAGAAGCAGCTGCCTTAGGCCCCCATTAGCAACTGGGCCTTGGGCAGCTGCCCCTTGTGCCCCGCGTTAAAGGGAGTCTGTCACCACATTTTAGCATGTTAGACCGTTAAAATAGGGTTATGTGATCCACCCAGAACATAAAAACGGTACCTTTGTGGTAGAAAACAGACTTTTCTTTTTGCCGAAAATGAACTTATAAGATTATGTTCTGAGCCCTCTCAAGTGCCCAGGGCGGTCTCTCAATCCTCGGAGCCCCAGGCAGCACCTCCTAAACGGCTCATAACCCCGCCCGTTTACTCCCCTCCCCTGTCCTTTTCCACTGTGGCTGTGCGGTCCAAATCAGTAGCGGGCGCATGCGCAGTAGGTATTGCGATGCCCTGCCAGGAGCGGGCATCGCATTGCGCATGCGCCCGCTACGATTTAGACCGCACAGCCACAGTGGAAAAGGACAGGGGAGGGGAGTAAACGGGCGGGCAGAGGCGCACGGAGGGCGGGGTTATGAGCCGTTTAGGAGGTGCTGCCTGGGGCTCCGAGGATTGAGAGACCGCCCTGGGCACTTGAGAGGGCTCAGAACATAATCTTATAAGTTCATTTTCGGCAAAAAGAAAAGTCCGTTTTCTACAACAAAGGTACCGTTTTTATGTTCTGGGTGGATCATATAACCCTATTTTAGGGTCTAACATGCTAAAATGTGGTGACAGACTCCCTTTAAAGACGGCCCTGAACACAGCTCTGTACATAATGCACCATACAAACACACTCGCCTCTCAGAAACAACCCAACAGACACATGCTTCTACAATAAGCATTTGTATACGCACTATACCTCACCGCACGATCACACTGAAACACTACAACAACCCTGCCAGCTCTGCTGCATGCACTCCCTTTCTAGCGTGTACAGCTGACTGCAGACAGTAACTACATAACACGGCTTCTGCACAGTACACAACTACTCCAAGGACAGGGTCACGTGACTGGGTTACGTTCAGCATCACAACTCCTCCCACACATATGATTGATCACATGATCATGACATCATCTAAGGTCCTTCAGAAGCGTCGGAAGTAAGGTATGAAGCGTGGTTGTCAGAGCTATATTGACGTGTGGTCATGTGACATTGAAAGCCTCAATTCCAAAGTGACCATGCGCCTTACGCTTACCTCCACCATTAGGGTTTGTTATTATTATTTTTTACTATGAGCGTTACTTATTGTTATGAGGCAGTGTGTGCATTCACTTACTACAACGGTTATGTGATTACATGGTATACCCGGTGGAGCGGGGGCCTCCTGTATTGCTATGTATACCTGGGGAGCAGGGGCATCCTGTATTACTATGTATAACTGGGGAGCGGGGGCTTCCTCTATTACTATGTATACCTGGGGAGCGGGGGCATCCTGTATTACTATGTATACCTGGGGAGCGGGGGCATCCTGTATTACTATGTATACCTGGGGAGCGGGGGCATCCTGTATTACTATGTATACCTGGGGAGCGGGGGCATCCTGTATTACTATGTATAACTGGGGAGCGGGGGCTTCCTCTATTACTATGTATACCCGGGGGAGCAGGGGCCTCCTGTATTACTATGTATACCCGGGGGAGCAGGGGCCTCCTGTATTACTATGTATACCTGGGGAGCAGGGGCCTCCTGTATTACTATGTATACCTGGGGAGCGGGGGCCTCCTCTAGTACTATGTATACCTGGGGAGCGGGGGCCTCCTCTATTACTATGTATACCCGGGGGAGCAGGGGCCTCCTGTATTACTATGTATACCTGGAGAGCGGGGGCCTCCTGTATTACTCTGTATACCTGGGGACCGGGGGCCTCCTCTATTACTCTGTATACCTGGGGGGCCTCCTGTATTACTCTGTATACCTGGGGAGCGGGGGGCCTCCTGTATTACTATGTATACCTGGGGAGCAGGGGCCTCCTCTATTACTATGTATACCCGGGGGAGCAGGGGCCTCCTGTATTACTATGTATACCTGGGGAGCGGGGGCCTCCTTTAGTACTATGTATACCTGGAGAGCGGGGGCCTCCTGTATTACTCTGTATACCTGGGGACCGGGGGCCTCCTCTATTACTCTGTATACCTGGGGACCGGGGGCCTCCTCTATTACTCTGTATACCTGGGGACGGGAGCAGGGGCCTCCTCTATTACTCTGTATACCTGGGGACGGGAGCAGGGGCCTCCTCTATTACTCTGTATACCTGGGGACGGGAGCAGGGGCCTCCTCTATTACTCTGTATACCTGGGGACGGGAGCAGGGGCCTCCTCTATTACTCTGTATACCTGGGGACGGGAGCAGGGGCCTCCTCTATTACTCTGTATACCTGGGGACGGGAGCAGGGGCCTCCTCTATTACTCTGTATACCTGGGGACGGGAGCAGGGGCCTCCTCTATTACTCTGTATACCTGGGGACGGGAGCAGGGGCCTCCTCTATTACTCTGTATACCTGGGGACGGGAGCAGGGGACTCCTCTATTACTCTGTATACCTGGGGACGGGAGCAGGGGACTCCTCTATTACTCTGTATACCTGGGGACGGGAGCAGGGGCCTCCTCTATTACTCTGTATACCTGGGGACGGGAGCAGGGGCCTCCTCTATTACTCTGTATACCTGGGGACGGGAGCA
Organism: Bufo gargarizans; assembly: GCF_014858855.1. NCBI lineage: Eukaryota > Metazoa > Chordata > Amphibia > Anura > Bufonidae > Bufo > Bufo gargarizans. The sequence goes on along the minus strand of NC_058081.1, from coordinate 204,682,662 downwards.
GGGGCCTCCTCTATTACTCTGTATACCTGGGGACGGGAGCAGGGGCCTCCTCTATTACTCTGTATGCCTGGGGATTAGGGGCTTCTCCATTACTATGTATGGCATGGTCGCCCAGGCCATCAGCCAAGCAGGCATATTCGCACAGGCCATTTGAGACAATTAAGACATGATCAAATGCTTTATATGGACCCCGTGGATATCCAGCATCGTCCCAGGATTTTTCTGCACAAATATGTGGCATTAGATTTTTTCCCCGGTGGTATGATGGAAAAACTTGTATCTATGTATCCTCCAAAGCCATCTTGGTATTTCGCCCTATTGTGGCGGGGATTGGCTCTGTGACTGAACCATTATCTAAGTATGTGGATTGGCTACTGAGACCACTATTGAGTAGTGCTCCTGCCTATTTACGTGACACAAATGACTTCCTCTTGGCTCTGTGCCGGGAGGGTTGTAGTCTTGTGTCTTTGGATGTTGAGAGTCTGTATACCCAGATACCAAATGGTGCAGGTATAACAGCTGTTATGGAGGTCCTAGGCAAAACAAGCAAGATTGGCCTTTTTTGCGAATTGATTAGAGAAGCTTTGGATTTCGTTTTTGACCAACAATGTGTTCAGGTTTGGGGATCAATGGTATAGACAGAGACATGGTACTGCCATGGGGACCCCTGTATCTTGTATGTTTGCTAACATCTACTTGTCCGGGTTTGAAGAAAGATACAGATTTTCCACTAGTTATCCCTATTTACGCTACAGTCAGTTGTTTCTAAGATATGTGGATGACATCTTCATAGTGTGGTCAGGTACCAAAACTTGGAGTTTGTAACATATCTTAATGATATCAATGATATTAACATGAGGTTCACTTTGAGTTATGGGTGTACCACTCTAGAATTTTTGGATGTAGCTGTTGTGGTTAGTAGCAACGACTTGGTGACGAGGGGATATCGTAAGCCCACGGCGACCAACTCTTTGCTGCACTACAACAGCTTTCAACCTCAGAGTGTAAAAATATCGGTCCCTTATGAACAGTTTATCAGACTTAAGGGTCCATTCACACGTCCGTAGATTGGGTCCGCATCTGTTCCACAATTCTGCAAAATGGGTTCGGACCCATTCATTCTCAATGGGGACGGAAAGGATGCGGACAGCATCCGCATTTCTGGTCCGCGGCTCCTGAAAAAAATAGAACATGTCCTATTCTTGTCTGTAATAGCGGACAAGAATAGGCATTTCTAGAAGGGTGCCGGCCCGGTGTTTTGCGGATCTGCAATACACTACGGACATGTAAATGGACCCTAAGGAGGATCAATAGTACTGAGGAAGGATATAAGATACAGGCCCTGGAATTAAAAGAGCGTCTCCTTGATAGGGGTTACCCTGAAAAGGTTCTTGAAGCAGCTATGAAAAAAGCGGGAGACTTCTCCCAACGTGAACTGCTAGGGGGTAGAAAGAATATAAACAAAAAGGTATGATAATCAAAATAGATTTACATTACAACGCATTGCACCCGCGCGGAAAAAACTGAACGAAATCGCAGACAAAACTGACGGAACTTGCTTGCAAAATAGTGCGAGTTTCACTGAACGCATCCGGACCGAATCCGCTCGTGTGAAAGGGGCCTAAGAATTGGTTGCAGGATAGGAACCCTAAGGGGAACTTTAGGTTTGGGAATTGTTCTTTCTGTAGGTACAACTCTCAAAGCAAAGCCCTCAGTTTTGGAGGGATTCATCATAGGGTGACCATGTAGGAGTACATTTGTGGAATACATGGTGACATGTCAGTGTGGGCGATATTATATTGGAAAAACATTAAGATGCATGTACGAGTGGTTCAGGGAACATGTGAACTCAGTTAAGTCAGGGAAAGGATGTCCCAGATTGATAGAGCATATAAGAGATGAACATGGTACAAGTTTTGCAGGTATTAAAGGGAACCTGTCACCCAAAAATCGCCTATTAAGCTGTTTACAGTACCTTATAGTGCTGTATAGTCGTTTCCTGATGCACTTTTTGTTAGTTTTGCAGCATGTATGCTCAGTCAGAAATCGATGTTATATTCAGCTGCTGCCCCGTGCTTCAAGTCAGGCTTGAAGTCACGGGGGCAGCGGCCTCGGCGTCTTACATGGCCCTCTCCCCGCCCCCTGCCTCTGTGACTGACAGCCGAAATCCGATTCCGGGACCGCGCTCAACGGCCGCATGCGCAGTAAAGGGCGGCAGGAGCGCGGTCCCGGCTGCCGCGCGTACTACGCGCCGTCTTACTTTCGCCGCACTGCGCATGCGCCCGACATCCTGTATCAAACGCGCCGTCTTACTTTCGCCGCACTGCGCATGCGCCCGACATCCTGTATCAAACGCGCCCGCGCCCGGCATCTGGGCGCGGGCGCGTTTGATACAGGATGTCGGGCGCATGCGCAGTGCGGCGAAAGTAAGACGGCGCGTAGTACGCGCGGCAGCCGGGACCGCGCTCCTGCCGCCCTTTACTGCGCAGGCGGCCGTTGAGCGCGGTCCCGGAATCGGATTTCGGCTGTCAGTCACAGAGGCAGGGGGCGGGGAGAGGGCCATGTAAGACGCCGAGGCCGCTGCCCCCGTGACTTCAAGCCTGACTTGAAGCACGGGGCAGCAGCTGAATATAACATCGATTTCTGACTGAGCATACATGCTGCAAAGCTAACAAAAAGTGCATCAGGAAACGACTATACAGCACTATAAGGTACTGTAAACAGCTTAATAGGCGATTTTTGGGTGACAGGTTCCCTTTAAGGTAGTTCTAAACCCACCACAAGGGGGCGATAGACATCGCCTCTTGCTACAAAGAGAAGCTAAATGGATTATGCACTCCAGAGCTATGGGCCCTTTAGGGTTAAATGACAAAAATGATTTAAGTGTGTTTTTGTAATGTGCAGTTGCCATCAGTTCACGTATGTGGTTACTTGTTATTGTTGTTTTTAAAGTTTCGGGGCAGCGCTTGAGATCTCTATGGCGACTCCGTGTTGGTGATGAATAAATGAGGCGCACATGTGCGTAATGATGGCAGTGGCCTGAGGAAGCGCGAAACGACAGTCGCTACTTTCATGTGTGTGTAAGCTGTCTGCCCCAGCCTTATGGTTTTGATTTCTTTGGAGGAATAAAGGACTTCAATCAGTTAGAGTGGTGAGTGCCGCCTGCTTTACTTCCTTACGTACATATGTAAGGGTTGAGACTCCATGTTGTGCTTTGTACAGCTATTTTATGTTATAAGCCCTAAATCTTTGTGTAAGATTACTGTGACTTCAAGGTCGCTCCTAGCCGCTCCAACTTTGTCCCTTTGAGGAATTTGTACAATTATTAGCAGGATGAGTCCGTGATGAACACCCACATTTAAGATTAAGGAGACTCTTCAGGTGTATAGCCAAGAAATTCTTATTTCAGATTGTGATTTAATGAGTTATGATGTAAATGCTTAATTATGTATATAATCTCTGCTTACTTTCAGTACTCATAACTTCTAATTTGGAGTCCACTGCCCATCCGGTATTGGTTTTTTTGCCCCAACACATATGAATTATTAATGTTATTTTGGAGGCTAGAGCACCGCAACACTGTACTGTACGGTAATGTCAGGATCCGGTTATTTATTCGGGATATAAGCTGTGCCACCCAGCTTTCGTCTTGTTTCTACATATAATCCTGTATTGTTATGTATACCTGGGGAGCAGGGGCATCCTGTATTGCTATGTATACCTGGGGAGCGGGGGCCTCCTCTATTACTATGTATACCCGGGGGAGCGGGGGCCTCCTCTATTACTATGTATACCCGGGGGAGCGGGGGCCTCCTCTATTACTATGTATACCCGGGGGAGCGGGGGCCTCCTCTATTACTATGTATACCCGGGGGAGCGGGGGCCTCCTCTATTAGGCCCCTTTCACACAAGCAAGTAACATCTATGATAGCTTGGGTGATAGAAGATGTAATGTGTATGCTGCGTTCAAGAATGGGCACAGATCCCAGTACTATTGAATAGATAATGACAAATAAATATTTCCCTTCTCCTTTGTAGTAAGATCTGTTCTATTTCTTATAAGAAACCCAATAGGAGAGCAGAGTTCTGGAGTAGTCTCATTACTTTGACCAATTCACTTTTATTCATCTCGGCATCAGAACGTACACAGCTGCTGCCACCTTGTGGTGTGAGCCTTCAACTGCAAGTCTTACATCACCGGTCCAGTCTGATATGGCTTCCAACACCATTCCTGCGTCTTATCAGCACAACACCAGCACGGGCAGTGAGTGCTTGCCTGATGATAATGAAGAGGAAGAAGAGGTAAGAGATAATAAACCAAAAAAGGCGTTCTGTTTTTTGTCCTTGTTCTTTGCATGCTTAGAGCATGGAGGATGGAGGATGAAGGAATTGGCAGATGATCCCCTATCAGCACTGACTCCAGCTCTTGGAGAGGTTATCCCAGGGCAGCCATCTCCAGTTCTCACGATGCTCATCATTGGTCTATGACCGATTTGCAGCACGTGTAACACTACATGGAGTTACAGATATAAATGCATTAGAAGACTGAGTGCCATATTGTCCTCTTGTTTGAATTCATTTTTGGTTTAGTTACCCATGTGTGTACTGTGCATGTATAGCACTGCACGTCCTATGTAGAAGCCACACACTGGAGATACTGCTGATTGACTTGATTTAGAATGTTTCAAGTCTTAAAGTGTAACTGGCATTCTTGTTTTTATTTGTGTAATGTGTAGGGGCAGTGATACTGACCATTTTTGTAATATACTTTAATGGGGTTGTCCTATCTCAGACAATGGGGGCATATCGCTAGCATATGGCCCCATTATCTGATAGGTGCGGTTCCCACCGCTGGGCCCCGCACCTACAATGAGAACGTAGCGGGGAAATGAACGGAGGGCACACTGTGCATGCACAGCCGCCCTCCATTGATTTCTATGGGGCTGCCGAATTTAGCTGAGCGCTGGCTCTGCTATTTCCGGCTGCCCCATAGAAATGAATGGGAGCGTGTGCGCAATGCGCTCCCATTCACTTCTATGGGAGCAGTGCTTGGTGGTGGATGGACCATGGGAAATCCTGGATCCTCCAGCGACAGCTCTCCCACCTCCGTTCTTGTTGTAGGTGTGGGACCCACACCTATCAGACAATGGGGGCATATCCTAGCGATATGCCCCCATTGTCTGAGATGGGACAACCCCTTTTATTACTGAAATCGTACATTTCTATTAGAAAAATAGTTGTAAAGTCTTCTGTTTACATAACACGGTCAGTGTTCAGGAAGTCTCCAGAAGACAGAGGGGCGTTGCTAAGGCTGGAAATGGGCCACTTTACAGCAATTTTTCTAATAGAAATGTACAATTTCAGTAATTAAAGTTTATGACAAGAATGGTCAGTATTACTGCCCCCATACATTAGAAAAATAAAAAAAAGAATTACAGTTGTAAAGCGTTGGATATGCTTCCCTTGTCATCTGTGTCTGGTGTCCATCTGTAGATCCACAGCCTTCTGTTCCCCGACTATAAGTGCAGTGGGTATTTAAGGGCTAGTGAACACAAAATCAAAGACCTTGTCAAAAAATATACAGTAGTTTCACAAAGCATGTATGTGCATAATTTAAAGGGGTTAGCAGCTTTATTTCAAGTTACTTTGTGACTCCTAATGTGCATTGTATGGCACTTAAAAATGTGTCCTTACACAATTTCATTTTTGGGACCGTTTTGTAGATTATTATGGATAGGAGTGCCGCCCGAAAGAGACATTAAGCTTGTTTGGGCAGGATGGGGTGACACGGCTCCGAAGATGAGATAAAGATGTGCACATTGCCATTCATATGTCAGCACTTGAAGCCTGCATTAGGCTTTGCTCATACCGGTGTGTTTTCCTTTCCACTCGGGATTCAGGCAGTTTTGAGAATAAGAATAGTACAGTGTGCAAGTCTTTTCTTGCCCTCAAAATTGCTGTCTGTTCATCTGTCAGGATACATTAGTATCTATTCTATAACAGGCCTGTCATGGCTGTATTATGAATGGAAGCCATGACACTAACAGTATCAGTATTGCTAAAAAGGATAAATGCACATATCCCCTACTCACCGGACAGAGGATAAGCATCTGCTCTGTAGGGGTCCGACAGATGGGACCCCCACCGATGATGAAAATGGAGGTCCTCCTGACGTCCCCAAATAAATGGAGTGGCAATGGTGGATGTGCGCTGCCACTCTATTCATTTTCTGTGGGACTTCCAGAAATAGCCAAGCGCAGTGTTCAGTTATTTTGAGGGCACACCACATTTACACTGTAATACAAGCCGTACACTGACTACTGTACGATGTATCAAAGTGTTGTCCCATGAAAAGATATAGTAAAATACTTACATAAATGTGAGGGGTGTAATCACTTTTGTCAGATACTGTACATATTGGATTTATATGATATTCAATGTCGAGTGTATGTGGCCTAAGAGAGAAAACAGTGGTACTCAGTGACACACTGCAGAGCTGTATCCATTATACACTTATTATAAATCTGTATTTTCTCCATTCCAAAGCAATCAATTCATTTACACAGGAGCTGTTCTCAGAGGGTGATATGAAAATGGACAAACCCTTTAAAGGGATTTTTTGTTTCTTTGTATGCTTTGAAATTCTCAAAATCCTTTAGCTGCTTGGTTTTACTGGAGATATTGATTTCTTGCCTTTCAGGAACAGCTTGTCTTGGTGGAGTTAACAGGAATCATTGACTCGGACATATTGGAAAAATGCGACAACAAGTGCAAAATACTGGTAAAGTGCAACTGTGATATTATGATGTTGTAGTCACCATTGAAAGAGTCACGTATTTGTCTAAAATCTGAGCTACTTGAATTTCGTGCCTCGGCACCTAGATAATCCCCAGAGTGGTATCACTTAATGATAAAGACCTTTTGTGCTGTGCACTATTCATGAGCCAGAATTTTGGGCATATTGGTGTTGCACCACATTTATTAACACTTTTAGGGCTCATGCACACGGCCTTTGCCCAGCCGAGGCCGTATTGCAGCCCGCATACAGAGGGTCCGCAATACACGGGCACCAGCCATGTGCACCCCGCATTATGGTTGCGGACCCATTCAATTAAATGGGTTCGCAATCCAGGAGATGCGTTGCGTAATGGAGGCACGGATCAGAAGTCCACAGAAGCACTACGGAGTGCTTCTGTGGGTTTTCTGTCCGTGCCTCCGCACCGCTAAAAAAGTTGTACATGCACTACTCTTTTTGCAGTGCGGACTGTCTGATGCGGATTACAGACCCCATTCAAGCGAATTGGTCCGCGATCTGCATGCAGCTGCCCCACAGTCGGTGCCCGTGCATTGCGGACTGCAATTTGTGGTCCGCAGCACGGGCCCGGCCAGCACACGGTCGTGTACACAAGCCCTTATACACCTTTTTGTGATTTAATTGGTTGTCATGGCATGGATGTACCGTAATAGGATGCCGATAAAATTCCCATACACTGAAATACAGAAGTATTGCAATGTATAGTATACAAAAATTATTTTAAAAAAAGTTGAAAATGGTTTAATAAACTTGAAAATATAAAATAAATAAAAGATTGAGAATTAAAGGGATTTTCCGGAAGTTTTATACTATGACCAATTACCTGGATAGGTCATCGGTATCTGATTGGTGGGGACCCTACATCCAGGACCCCCTCTGATCAGCTGTTTGAGAAGGAAATGGTGCTCACAGTAATGCCACGCCTTCTCTCAGCTTACCAAGCACAGCGCTGTACATTGTATAATGGCTGTGCTTGGTATTGCAGCTCAGTCTACTCACTTCTATGGGGCTGAGTTGCACCTAGGCCATGTGACTGATGAACGTGACGTTATTCGTCCTAGGGGAAGTTGTGAGAAGGCTGCAGCGCAACTGTGAGTTTCATTGCCTTTTCAAACAGCTGATTAGGGGGTTCCGGGTTGTCGGACCCCCACCGATCAGATACCGATGACCTGCCCAAAGGATGTGAACAATTTATATGGGCTAAATATCGCTGCTTCCCTGAGCATGGCATTGGTTATTGTATCTGCATGCACCCCACTCCCTCCAGGGAGGTAGCAACCACTTTGCTTCTCTGAAAGGGAAACATAACAGTACCTTTCTTGTGAAAACCTGGACCCCCTGAGAAATTCTTCTTTTATTTTTTGTGCAAATAAGTTTTTTCCCTTCAGCCATGACAGCACCTCAGGGCCCCGTTCACTGACTGCCTCTTGGCTGCAGGGCCCCGTTCACTGACTGCCTCTTGGCTGCAGGGCCCCGTTCACTGACTGCCTCTTGGCTGCAGGGCCCCGTTCACTGACTGCCTCTTGGCTGCAGGGCCCCTGCCTGCTTGGCGTAACGCCTGGGCGCCTTTGAGTCCATGCCTGCCTGGCTGGCTGACTGCGTTTGAGTCTGTCTGTCTGGTTGATTAGCTGCTTTTGAATCTGTGCCTTGCTGGGGATTTATGGGATTTATTTTCTGAGATTATGACTTTAAAGTTTAAAGTCTAATGTATCAGGCAGCCAGCAGCATGTCACCCCGCAAAGACATTTCTCTCATTCTCCCAGGGGGTCTCTGGCCCTCCGGCGGGACATCCCTCACCCCTCGCTGGCCACAAGGGGTGGGGTGTCGCCTCCTAGAGGGCGAAGCTAGTATAGGTTCGTGCTTTATGCGCGCACCTCACTCTGTGAGATCTATCTTGGTGCTGCTGGGAAACGGGACGCCGCCATTCCCAGCGCTGATGCTGGTCAGGGGTCCCGGGACGCCAGAGCCCCTAGTGTCGGCTGTTGCCAGGGAACCTCTGGTTTCATGTCTCCTGACTTAAGCCTCATTCACACATCAGTGTTTGGTCAGTGATTTCCATCAATGATTTTCAGCCAAAACCAGATGCGGCTCTAAACACAGAACAGGAGCAGATCTTTCCCTTATACCTTATGTCAGTGGAGGCTCCAGTCCTGCTTTTGGCTCACAATCACTGACCAAAACACTGATGCGTGAATGAGGCATTAGACATGTGGTGGGAGGTTCCGTCCTCTGCACACTCTCAGCCCTCGCCTGTGCTTCCCTGGTCTGAGGGTGGAGATTGGGTGTGACCTCAGCAATGTCAGGTGATCTGTGGAGGGATATTTTACCCTTCTCTTTTCCCCCACTCACTGCTGATTTGTTCAGTTGCTTCCCTGGTTCCGGATCTGAAGCTATCTGGTGAGTGGGTTCTCTGGTTATTGACTTTGGCTTTGGTTGTCTTCTGGTTCTTGTGCCCTGGCTTACATTTTTGACCATTCTCGTGTTTTCCTATTCACCAGTGCATAGTGTCACGGTACAGTGGTCCCTCAAGTTACAATATTAATTGGTTCCAGGACGAGCATGGTATGTTGAAACCATTGTAAGTTGGTTAATCGGTTCCAAGGCCCCAAAATATCATCCAAGATAAATGATAATGAAGATTTAAGACAAATAAGCAGATAACTAAGACAGATAAAACTAGTCCTTACATATAACAGTCAGGAATAGCTGCTAACTAGCAACTAATCCAGCTATTTTATCGGAGAAGTGGCCTTGATTGGTTGGGTCTGGGTCTGAGGCAGTGTATTTTGAGTCTGGTTTCAACTTACGATGGGTCAGAAAAGACCATTGTATGTTGAAAATATTGTATCTTGAGGGATCACTGTATTTACTTAGGGGTTTTTGCCCAACTGCAGCCGGTGTGCCAGCCACCAGTCACCCTGCTATTTGACACCTGGGAAGGGCTCTGCCAAAGTCCATATAATATGAAGCACTTCAGTCACCTCTAGCAATTACAAGTTCACACCAGGAGCTCTGCTTAACCCAGAACTAACAGTCTTTCAAACTTGCAGACTTGTATGTTCATTTTACCTAATTGTGCCAATATTGTATGTGAGTGACCAATAGAAGTCATACTCACAAGTCGCTGGTACATAACCTTTTTGTTTCTTTTATTTATTTACTTCTAGTATAAAATGGTATATCATGAGGGACGCTGATACAGACATAGTTCACACCTCCTCCCCTCCACGCGATGTTTTGGGAGAACACGTCCCCTTACTCACGCATGAGTAAGGGGGCGTGATCTCCTAAAACGCTGTGTGGAGGTGTGAACCATGTCTGTCTCAGCATCCTTCACGTTGTACCATTTTATATTGGAATGAAGTAAAGAAATAAAAGGTTTTGTACCAGCAACTTGTGAGTATGACTTCTATTGCTCACTCACATTTAATATTGGCACAAATGGTAAAGTGAACATGCAAGTTTAAAAAAACTCGTAGGTTTTTAAATGTTTCTTGATCCAACTTTTTTTAGTTCGGAGTTTGGACCTCTTGTTAGCCTTCAGTTCCCTCTACTTACTTTGGGGTCTTCTTAGCATATCATACTTTTAAAGCGCTGTCCCTCCTGAGGGGTGTTTTTATTCCTCTGCTTTCAGTCTCTCCATGGTGCTGTCATGGATATAGGCAAAAATGATAATTACACTCACCAGTAATTTGATTTTACAGAACCCATGACTGCACCCCTCTAATTTTCTCCCCGGCGCTTGTGATTGATGACAGTTGTTTCTGTCTTTAAAAATAACAAGGAATGGAAAAGAGAAGAATTTTTAAGAATTGCATTTGTACGGCTCCTACTGATCTACTCTGAAAACAACACTGAAGGAGGAAGTGGGTGTTCTCTTTTTAATTGCTCTGAGGCTTCCTGTCCAACTGTGAGGGCATATCCATCTCTCTCTATGGTGCTGTCATGGGTTCTGGAAAATCAAATTACCAGTGAGTGTAATTATCATTTTATTTGTGCACTGTGGGCGGGGCTGCTGTATTTAGTGCACCTGAATCCCACTTGTCATCTCGGCCGGCTCTGAAATCTCAAGGACTGTCAAACAAGAGGCCCACAGTGCACCGAGAACCTTATTGGCATAGATATAAAAAGTATTTCTTATGAATTTCACAAGAACTGGATTTTCACAAGAAAAGCACAGTTATGTTTCGTTGCTTACTTTGAAACCGATTTTGGAGGTGACAGAGTCCCTTTAATTATTCTGTATAGTGTATGGGTAAATAAATGATCTAAATATATACAGAATATTAGCAATACTTTTTCATTTCCTTTTCTGCACAGGGGATAAACACAGAAAAGCCAATTTTGCAAGTTGACAAATACGTGTTTGCAGGGCAGTATGAAGGTAAGGGACTGGCAAGTTCCAGTAGACTTGTGAAGACTACATACTGTAATGTAGATTGTTTAGCAGCAATGGACATAATCTGTTCCCCATCATCCTCTATATTGTCACATGCTAAGGTTTGCTGATGTCACTCAGTGGACAGAACTGATGTAGCTCTCAGTATTCCTAGTATACTTTTCAACCCATCCTTTACAAGATAAACTATTCACTAGGCTCCTTCTTTCCGGGTCACTCATCACAATTCCCCATCCCAGTTCTGGTTTCGTGTATGCCTGTTCAAAATCACAACTCCCAACAAAGCCAAAAGGAAAAAGCATCTATTATCGGCGGTAAGAAGTAGATGTTCCTTTAAGTCTGTCTGAGCCATCACCAACGACGCCTCGTGCTCACGTGAGGGGTGTTCAACAAATCTCTTTTCTGATTCCATGACTAGGTCCTGGAGCCGTTTTTAAGTTTCCCTGAACCTTGCTTTATAGTCCACGGATAAATGCCTTGCAGGCATCCCACACTACTCCCATAGGTGCCATCCCTTTATTATTAGTAAGGAATTCCCAGATCTCCTCAGTGATGCCTTCCCCCACATCCACAAGCTGCAGCCAGAAAGGGTTAAGCCTCTAACTGCCAACTCCAAAAGGTCTCCTTACACCCAACTGGAGCACTACATATATAGGGGAATGATCGGATAAGCTTCTCGCAGGTAGGCAACATCCACCACCAAAGACAATATATCCGGGATCCTATAGCCAGGTCAATCCTAGAGAGGGAATGGTGAGAGCTGAAAAAAATATATATATCCAGATTCCTCACTCGCCAGATATTATGTACATCCAGCTGTCGTGTCTTCTACCTCCTTAATCCTCTGATTCACCTGTCTGAGGTCTTGTCTGATGAGGGAGACATTTTCCTGTTATCTGCCCATATTGGTACTAAGAATATGTAGTGAGCTGCTGCAATGCTTCACAGCATTAAAGATATCCTTGATAGTGGGCTTATCTCCAGGTGCAGCAAATTTCTCCAGCTCCATTTGTGTAGCTAGTGTCACAGATGGTGGGACATCTGCCTGCATATCTTGCTCCCCTGTTACTTGCGGCGCCACCATTTTGGAGGCCATGTTGGCCTGTACAGCACTTCCAGTAGGGCCTGTTATGGGCTCCCCTAAGGTCCCTTTCACACGGGCGTCATGTTTTTGGCCCAGATAAGATGCGGGTGCAGTGCGGGAAAATGCGTGATTTTTCCGCGGGTGAGAAAAATCTGCATGTTTGGTACCCGAACCTGGATTTCTTCACAGAAGTTCAGGTTTGGGTTAGGTGTTGTGTATATTTTATTATTTTCCCTTATAACATGGCTATAAGGGAAAATAATAGCATTCTTAATACAGAATGCATAGTACAATAGGGCTGGAGGGGTTAAAAAAAATTAATAAAATTATTTAACTCACTTAATCCACTTGTTCGCGCAGCCCGGCTTCTCTTCTGTCTTCTTCTTTGAGGAATAGGACCTTTTGATGACGTCACTGCGCTCATCACATGGTCCATCACATGATCTTTTACCATCACCATGATGGATCATGTGACGGACCATATGATGACATCGCCACAGGTCCGTAGTGACGTCGCCACAGGTCCTTTTCCTGTGCACAGCAAAGATGAAGACAGAAGAAAAGCCGGGCTGCGCGAACAAGTGGATTAAGGTGAGTTAAATAATTTTTACTTTTTTTTTTTTTTTTTTTTTAACCCCTCCAGCCCTATTGTACTAAGCATTCTGTATTAAGAATGCTATTATTTTCCTTTAGAACCATGTTATAAGGGAAAATAATAATGATCAGGTCTCCATCCCGATAGTCTCCTAGCAACCGTGTGTGAAAATCGCACCGCTTCCGCACTTGTTTGCGGATGCTTGCGATTTTGACGCAGCCCCATTCACTTCTATGGGGCCTGTGGTGCGTGGAAAACAAGTGATGCGTGAAAATCACCGCTCGTGTGCACAGCCCCATAGAAATTAATGGGTCCGGATTCAGTGCGGGTGCAATGCGTTCACCTCACGCATTGCACCCGTGTGGAAATCTTGCCCGTGTGAAAGGGGCCTAAGGGGTGTAAAGAATTGGGGACCGGTGGGCTCGGAGGGGGCACAGATGAAGAACATGCATATCTACCCAGGCCTCGGTGTTGCTGGAGGCTCGACATCTCTTTGCTCCTTCTCCTTCTTGCCTGTACGTGTCATTTCTGCATTGAAGGGAGCCGTACAGTGTAGGTAAGCCACCTGGAGTCCGTACAGAGGAATGGTAGTGCTGCAGACTGAGGATGTTGTAGGATAGTATGGAAGCAGGACGGGAGCCTCTCAGCACCGTGTCCGCTCACATGCCCGACCAGGCCATGCCCCACTTTTCAACCCTTTATGTGCATCTTTAAGGCTACTTTCACACTAGTGTTGGTATTTTCCGGTATTGAGATCCATCATAGGGTCTCAAAACCGGGAAAAAATGTTTCCATTTTGTCCCGATTCATTGTCAATGGGGACCAAACGTAACTGAACAGAACAGAGTGCTCCAAAATGCATTCCGTTCCGTTTGGTTGCGTTCTCATACCTGAGAGCAAACTGCAGCATGCTTCGGTTATCTTTACGTCCTGGGATGCAGAGCAAGACTGATCTGTCATGACCCAGAATTCAAGTCAATGGGGACGAATCCGTTTAACTCTGACACAATAGAAAATGGATCCGTCCCCATTGACTTTCAATGGAGTTCATGACTGATCCATCTTGGGTATGTTAAAGATAATACAACCGGATCCGTTCATAACGGATGCAGATGGTTGTAATATCAGTAGCGGAAGCGTTTTTGCTAAACCCTGCCGGATCCAGCAAAAATGCTAGTGTGAAAGTAGCCTAAGTATTGTATTGAAAATAAAGGGGAACACAGTTCAGAGGGCTGCCTTAACTTTTTATTACACAGGCCTGCCTGTCTGCTTACTAGATAACCTTCAAGCTTTCCAGGTACTCTATAAGCTACCTTCCAGAACGTCAGATGCTTTATATGCAAGCTATATGGTTATACTTTTTTATTATTATTTTAGATGCCCTGGGCACATGCGTGATCTTTGAAGAGTCACCAGATCAAGGTAAAGTTTTGGACCGAGAAATTTAGTAAAATGCGGCACATTGATAATATTGTACCTATTGCAAGATGGATCATTTCAAAGTTTATTTTTTCATTTGTCATCAGATGGGAAGGTTGGTGACACGATATGCCCAAAAATTAAAGCAAATGTCTAGCTGTGGTCACATAGGACACTACCTATGGGTTAATAGCCTGACCAGTTAGGGCATACTTATGATCAAAGATGTAAACTTAACAGCTTTTCCTAATGGGAATATGAAGTACTCATGTGTGAGGGTGCTCTATCCTCTTTGCTTTACACTGCAGTGCTTAAAGGGGTTCTCCGGAACCTTTTCTAGAATGTGAGCAGGACTGGTTGGCTTCACTTGCAGCGCTGCCTAGGGGGAAGGGAGGGGGCATGGCCTCACTACACGCCGGCACTTGCATATACCTCACATTGGTGAGCGTTTGTCAGGCTGCTTAGCCAAGATGACATAACATATGCAGGATCCCATCATTACCATCTATTGTAGAGCAGTGTAGTGAGCCCCCTCGCCCCCTTTTCCCTAGGCAGCTCTACAGGGGGAGACAACCACTCCAACTCACAGTCTAGGAAGAGTTACTGGCATCAATTTTATATTCTTCCCAGAGAACTCCTTTAAGCACAAAGTTGTCTCCAAGTTTGTGCAAGGAGCGCTGCATCGAGCAAAGATTGATTATAAATTTAGAGCAACTGAACCAGTGTAACAAGTAAGATTGTCATGTAGATGCCACACCTACACTCAGGAAAATGTTTCACTCCAGCTCAGTTGCATGCACTCATTTATTATGAGCAGATCAGCTGTGTTATGTAGTCCCTAGTCTGACTACCAGTCCCAAACTTGTCCAGCGTAGAAAGATCAGTCTCTCTCTCCTGTTTACAAGAAGTCTGCAAACTACTTGATTACCTAATCACTCTTCGCAGCTCTCAGAGCCCTTCTCTTCCCAACAAGCTCCACGGTCATATCTCTGCATACCCCTCTGCATGCATAGTGCTACTGAAGATGTTTCAACCCTCTTGTAATGACCAGAAGTGCAGTGATGTAGAGTGAAGTCACTACAGTGATAAGTTGCCGAATTATAAAATTACTATGACTAACAATGTAATATTCGTAAGTGCTGTGTGCAGAAATTTCATGATATTCCTATGACATGCAGCATCACACTGCTCCTCTTACTCAATCACAAGCAGGAAGCAGGGGAGACGGGCTGAAGCTACGTCACATCAGAATTCACTGAGACTCTGCAGTGTGAGTTAGGGAATAAGTCCAATGTCGCTGATCTATCACTGGCTCCCTAATCTATCCAGGGGTGGATTAAGGGTACCATGGGCCCTGTGCTTTATGGGAGGTGTGGGTCACACTCCAGTTCAGAACACCCACCACAAATATGGACACTCCCGCATAGGGGTGAGCGATATAGGTGATATGCGATATAAATTTGTGCCACGATATGGATTTTGTGCATATCACCGGACCGCTATATGACCACGGAGCGGTAGTGAATGATTGCACTCTCGGCGCGCACCATGTTCTCCTGAGCCGGCACAGTGGAGAAGGAGGGAGTCCCTCCCTCCCCACTGTGCGCGGCTGCCGCTGGCCACCAATAAGAACAGAGCAGAGTAGGAGGAGGAGGGGAGGGACTGTGGCCACTGCGCCACCAATGAATGCCTGAATACCAATGTAGCGTTCATGTGCCGGCCATATCCCGGCCCCTATGACTGCACGTGGTGGGACCAGCTGCAATTAACCCCTCAGTTTAGGAGTTAATCACGCAGATCACAGCGTCCTGTCGGAGGTCGGGTGCCGGGAATGTTCTTCAGTCTCTGCATTGGTGGCAGTGGGCAGTTCCGATCGGTTACCATGGCAGCCAGGACGCTACTGAAGTCCTGGCTGCCATGGTATGTTAGTGAGCAGCATTATACTCCCGTGCGCCGTGGCCGCCGGGCGCTCCTTCTGTCTGTGCGGCGCATTGCTAATGCTTATAGCATTAGCAATGCACCGCACAGACCTATGAGAAGGAGGAGCGCCCAGCAGCCACGGCGCACGTGAGTGTAATGATGCTCACTAACATACCATGGCAGCCAGGACTTCAGTAGCGCCCTGGCTGCCATGGTAACCGATCGGAACTGCCCACTGCCACCAATGATGGGGGGGAGGAGGGGGACCCTGTGGCCACTGCCACCAATGATTAATATTGGGGAGGGAGGGGGGGGGGGTTAGATACCAGAGGGGGCTGATGAGAAGGAGAGGCTGGGGGGCACATGAGAGGCTGGCTGCCATGGTCGGCTCCCTGCTGTTGTGTGCACAAAGCACAGGGCAGCAGGGAGAGTGTAAAGTCCTATTCACCCTAATAGATTTCTATTAGGGTGAATGTGACAAGGGCTCTAGCCCTTAAGGATGCTAATAGTTATTAAATAAAAAGTAAAAAAAAAAAGTTTAAACACCCCCCCAATATAGAAAACAATATATTGCGATATATATCTCATATCGCACATGCTTAAAATGATATTGCAATATAGATTTTAGGCCATATCGCCCACCCCTACTTCCGCACTCACGTTTACATGTAACACCACAGTGATAAATCTCTGAGTACAGAGAATGTAGTAGATATGCTACCTTCAGTCCTATGTAACACCACAGATAATACAGGGATAACTATGAGTAAGGGCTCATGCGCACAAACGTATGTATTTTATGGTCTGCAAAACATGGAACCGCAAAAAATACAGAGGACGTCCATGTGCATTCCGTACTTTGCAGAACGGAACAGCTGGCCCCCAATAGAACAGTACTATCCTTATCCGTAATGTGAACAATAATAGGACATGTTCTATTTATTTTATTTTTTTGTCGAACAGACATACGGAAATGGAATGCCCACGGAGTAACTACAGTTTGTTTTTTGTTTTTGTTTTTTTGTGTGGACCCATTGAAATGAATAGTTCCGCATATGGTCCGTAAAAAAAACAACAACAATGTAATGGACACAGAAAGAAAATATGTTTGTGTGCATGAGCCATAAAGATCATATAGTAGATGTTACCTGCAGTCCTATGTAACACCACAGATAACACACAGTGTTAACTCTCTATGTGCAGATAGCTTAGTAGTTAACACCATCAGAGATGGATTGTGTTAAATTACAGGCACTGGCTAAAATGGTGGCTTCTGTCTCTCCTGCACACTGTACAGCTGCTGCCCGGACCAGAAGTTCTGTTAGGAGAGAGGCGAGCAGCTTTAAGAAGTTACGTCAGACTCTGGCACCTCTGCTACTTGATTGGAGGAAGCCCGTAGGGATTGAGTTATGTAACATCTCTCTTATTCCATCCAATCCCCCCTTCCCCACTGGTGTTAGCGCAACGTGTTCGCTTAATGATTGAATTCCCTGATGCTGTACCTCGTGTAAAATATCGGGCCCCAGGCAACTGCCCAAAACACCAATCTTATAGTCCTCCATTGGATTTGTCACTTGCTGCTCTAAGGTAGAACTCCGAGCAGAGCAAGTGCAGTGTGATACTCTTCCCCTCTGTAAAACCAAAAGCATGGTGTTCAAAAAAGAAGTTTGATTATATACGCTAATGAGTTTGCAAGTGCCCAAAGGCATTTCCCATTGCTCCTAATGCACATGCCCTCTGGAGACTGTCATTTATAGTTCGCCCCATGTCTTTACATCACTGTCTCTGCTCCCTCAGATCCCGCGCCAGCTTCACTATGAAGTCCAGGCATGAGTGGTACACTGCCCACTCTCAGCAGCTGCATCAATGAGCTGACTGGGCATGCCTGGGCCTAGCAGTGAAGTGAACAGCAGGATTCGAGGGAACCTGTCAGATGCTTTGTGCCCCTCAAGCCAACACCAGTATCTGACCATTTTGCTCCAGTAGTTTCTAAAAGTGTCCATAGTTGTACTCAGAGTCCCCCCATTATGATGAAAACTAACTTTATAGCCTGCGCGCCAGTAAAAATGCTGCCAAGAGAAGTCATGATGTCCATACCCTAATGCCACCCAGTCAGGCTTTGATATCCCTGAGGACAAGGAACATCATTACAAGCCCTGCGAAATCTCGCTATACGCATTTGTGGTCTACTTTCGCCGCATTCCCAGTAAAGCAGGGTGTACTCGTTCAGTCTTTAACGACGCACTGCACATGCACCAGAAGTAGACCACAATGACGCACTTGCAAGACTTCATCCAGGCGTGTGATGGCATGCCCTGTGCTCAGGGACGTCAGTCAAGCCTGTCTTCATGGAGTTAGGATGCAGACATCTTGACTTCTCTTAGCAGCGTCTTCACCTTCTTGACTTTAAACGGCACAAAGGTGGTGGTTTGGGGGTCAGAAACATTGTCACAGGTTCCTTTCAATCATGGTATTCAACAATGAGAAGTTTTACAACTTTCTAATATACAAGGGTGGATTTATCATTCGCTTTACGCCTTTTTTGGGGATAGAAAAGTTGCACCTACGCCTGATCATAAATGACCTGGCTCCTCCAACAGCACAGGATTCTATGAGGGCCAGCATAGCACACGCCGGCCTTGATAAATCAGGACTTTTGTGTTTTAAAGGGGTTGTCTGGGTTAAGAGCTGAATCCGGACATATCCCCATTGTCACCCAGGCAGCCCCTCTGACTTGAGCATTGGAGCACTTCATGCTCCGATGCTCTCCTTTGCCCTGCACTGAATCGCGCAGGGCAAAGGCATTTTCAGTGACGTCACCGGCACTGATGGGCGGCATTAGCGCTGTCCTAGCCTGTAAAAAAGCTAGGGCAGCGCTAAAGCCAGCCCAACAGAGCCGGTGATGTCACTGAATACACTGCTCGGCGGTAGCCTCCGCCCGCCTGTGTGTTATTGTAAATAATAAAAAAAGCCCTTGCCCTGCGCGATCCAGCGCAGGGCAAGGGAGCCCCCATCAGAGTATGACATGCTGCTATACTAACATCCGGGGGGGTGCCTGGGTGAAATTATGGGTATGTCCGGGTTCAGCTCTGAACCAGGACAACCCCTTTAACTTAATTTTCCAGATATTCTTTGTTGTCAGTGAATAAGACCGCTTTTTTGTCTTTACATTCAGAGGCCGAACTGTAGAGACCTCATGCTTTTTACAGTTGTATGCATGCTAGGTAGGCCTGGAATACAGACTGACACACTGTTGCAAACTATCAGAAAGATCTGTTCTGCTGCTGGTATTTTAAATTATAGAAGGTTGCAGAGACAGGCTACAATTGCAGTACTTGTGAATGTAAAAAGAGCAGTATTTATATGGGGCTAAAGCTCTTATTTTTCCCTTTTAATGCTCAGGAGATGGAGAAAGTACAAAACCCAAACTGAAGTATAAGTGTCATACAGTAAAGAAACTGAATATGACCAGAACGTTTCTGACAGAAAAGAAAGAAGGTGAAGAAGGAGGTGAGTGTGCGGACTAATATTATATACCGTATACATTCTAGATGCACGTCAAGCCATATTATACTTGTAATTTCTATGCTTATATTATTTCTGTAATTTATGGGAAAAGGACGCCTGATTATGAGAGAGTCTGGATAGAAAATGTATGCAATAAAGAGCTCTGAGGGAAATCGCGTTAAGCCTATTATTTGTTCCCTGTCCAGTCACTCATGGGTGTAAGGATGTATGGTGGTCTACCCCAGTGTTTCCTAACCAGTGTGCCTCCAGCTGTTGCAAAACTATACTTCCCAACATGCCCGCACATCCAAAGGCTGTCCAGGCATGCTGGGAGTTGTGGTTTTGCAACAGCTTGATGCACGCTGGTTGGGAAACACTGGTCTACCCCTTGGCTCTTCAAAACCAAGTTGGCTTCTTCAATGTGCTCTGTCCATTCTTCTTTTTATTGTGAAGAGGAAGCTTATCCTATGGTGTAAAGTAGAACTGGCTTAGTTGCACATAGCAACCAATCAGATTACATCTTTCATTTTTCACAGCGTCTTTGGAAAATGAAAGATGGAATCTGATTGGTTGCTATGAGCAACTAAGCCAGTTCTCCTTTTACACCAATTTTGATAAATCTCCCCTTATGTGTTTTAACTAGTTTCTAGATGATCTGTTTGACCATAACAATGATGAATGTATTTGCAGGGGGTAAGATTGAATGGTTCCAGATTAAAGACGATAGTTCTGCTGGCTGGCCACAGATGATATGCAGCTTTGCCCAGGAAAATGAGGACGCGGGCGAGTCACAAAGTGAAGAAGATGACAATGGACAACTGGATGTATCTAATGAGGAGACTGGACAGGCAGACCAGAGCTTTTATTCAGATGGAAAGCAACACTCTTCTGATTTAGAGAAAGGACCTTCTGAGGGGAGAATGCATTTGGACCCTGAGGAAGTAGAAAGTAACATAAATAGGCTGATACCTGCAGCAGAGCAAGAAGCCCGTTCAGCAGAGGATGCTGGCTCTCCACGGGAGGATGAGACAATCCACCATGATCAGAAGTCCTAAGCAGCAGTCAGATGATGAAGAACGAACATTTTCTAATTATTTCCTGAACCTTAGAGATTATGGTCTAAGTTTTGTACTAGCATAGTATAAAGTTTTGCAAGCATAATAGTTGGATCTAATAATGGAAAGTCTGGAGTGACCCATGGAAAATGTTCATTGAAAATGTAGGAACCTACATATGAATAGAATAAGTTTGTACAAGTATTGTATTTCTTATTTTGTACTGATCCAGAGCTGCATTCACAATTCTGCTGGTTGTTTATTGGAAACGGTCAATAAGCTTGTTAGCATACACATCTCTAAATGCTTAGCTGAATTTCATTAACGGAACAGGTTACTGTACATTTCACATTGTAAAGATGACCGTTCTCCTAAGGTCAACCCTCCTGGAATCCAGCAGAACAATGAATACCACTGGAGAAGACAACAGGCTGTAACTCGGGATCAGTGCCAGAAAAGTCTGGCAGTTTGTTTCAGATTCATTCTAGTGTCCTAAAGCTGCGTTCACATCTCTGTTGGAGATGATCCGGCATATTTGTCGGCTGTCAAGCAGAGAAAAATAGATGCATGGAGCTGTACTTATCCGGCCTAAACCCGGTATTTGTGCCGGCTAGATCTCCACTGGGTCCCATTATACTCAACAGCAAAAAAAAAAAAGTCAGAAAGGGAGAGATGGGAGAGAGGTACAGAACTATTGCCCTGATGAAGGGGGCAGTCCGCCCCAGAAACGCGTAGACTTATACCAATAAAGAACCCACTTTAATTTACCAACCTGAGTCCTGTCTTCTGCAGCAGCTCCGCTTTACATAAGGTTCAATTTTATACCTCCATCCACCAGAAAGGGAGAGAAGGCGCTCATAGGGTGAGTATGTCAGTTAGGCCTCTTTCACACTTGCGTTGTTAGGATCCACTTCCATTGCCGGAAGTGCCTGCCGGATCCGTAACACCGCAAGTGAACTGAAAGCATTTGAAGACTGATCAGTCTTCAAAATGCGTTCAGTGTTACTATGGCAGCCAGGACGCTATTAAAGTCCTGGTTGGTTGCCATAGTAGTAGTGGGGAGCGGGGGAGCAGTATACTTACCGTCCGTGCGGCTCCCGGGGCGCTCCAGAATGACATCAGAGCGCCCCATGCGCATGGATGACGTGATCCATGCGATCACGTCATCCATGCGCGTGGGGCGCCCTGACGTCCCTCTGAAGCGCCCCGGGAGCCGCACGGACGGTAAGTATACTGCTCCCCACTACACTTTACCATGGCAAACAGGACTTTAGCGTCCTGGCAGCCATGGTAACCATTCAGAAAAGGCTAAACTTTGGATCCGGTAATGCGCCGAAACGACGTTTAGCTTAAGGCCGGATCCGGATTGCCTTTCAATGGGCATTAATTCCGGATCCGGCCTTGTGGCAAGTTTTCAGGATTTTTGGCCGGAGCAAAAAGCGCAGCATGCTGCGGTATTTTCTCCGGCCAAAAAACGTTCCCGTCCTGAACTGAAGACATCCTGATGCATCCTGAACGGATTTCTCTCCATTCAAAATGCATTGAGATAATCCTGATCAGGATTTTTCCGGCATAGAGCCCCAAAGACGGAACTCTATGCTGGAAGAAAAGAAAGCAAGTGTCAAAGAACCCTAATATTGGTAATCGATCTTCCTGTAATCTTTCCACCCCCCCACACACAACTTTTATGAGACAGAGAGGGACACCTGCAAACACTATTTTATAATACCAGCACTGCTACATATACTCTTCTGCTACAAATACCACCCCCCATTTACTACACATGCACATCTCCTGATACAGTATTTACTCCCCAATATCACCACACTACCTCATACATCCATGTAGATGCGTTTTATCAATGTATTTTTTTTATCTATTTAACTATTTATGTTCTATGTATTCTGTGTATATGTATTAGCATTTCCATTTTTCTCCCCTGCTTATTTATTCAGTCACTTATCCCATTAGGAGTGGATTATGCTCCATTTGTGCCCACATACACGTACAAGTGTATATTATGCCTATTTCCTTCCCCTTTTTATACTTCTTTAGACTTGAGAAAGGGGTCATGCACCCCGAAATGCGTCATCTATAAATTAAAACCAGATCAATATCGCGCTTGGTCGTGACTCTGCATCCTTTGACGCCCACAAGCATGCTGGACCTTCTTGGTCTAGCTTATATTCTACACATTATACTCAACAGGGATCAGACAGTGATCTTTTGAATCCGGCAATGCTGTATCCGGTGAACGACGGCTGGATGTTTTCTGCCGGAACAGCACACTGGAAACGTTCTTTGGAGATGTGAACGTATCCCAAGTAAATTACATGTAAGGGATTTTTCCCTGAACAACACGTCTCTTTATTAATGGGATAAGCAGGGGTCCAACTTCTCTGACCCTAATGGATCACAAGAAGGGGGTCTGCCATTCCTCCATTAGAATGCAACGGTGGTCACACATGTCCACTGCCACTCCATTTCATTCAGTGGGACTTCCATAGATAGCTCAGTCATGTACTTGGCTGTCTCCAAGCACACTTATAGAGTTGAATGGATCAGGATCAGCAGTGAATATACGTAACTGCTCCTCTTTTCAGATGGGGGAAAACAGGAACCCATTATTATGATCAGTGGGGGACTCCTACCAATCAGAATCTTATCCCCTATCTTGTGGAAAAACTTTTTAAGTCCTATTGCAGAAATCAAAAGAATTACAAACAGAGTTGGAGGAAATCTCAGACTGAAGATTTACCTAAATGTGCATTATAATGTCTCCTTCACATAGCTTTTGTGTGTTCTGTTATTTTTTTTATTTTATTTTTTATGATTTATTGTTGGCTCGGTTTTTCTATGAGAATTGTATCGGATTCCAGACAAGGGTGTAGACTGTTTCTTGTGTAAAGGTCTTCCTTCTAGTGTTTAACCAAATAAATACCATACATAGCGTGCATAGGGTTTGTCTCTGTACTCGTGAATTCAGCATGGTACATTTTGACTTGGCAAGATTTACCCACTCTTCTATGCAAAAACACTCCAAATCTGTCAGATTGCATCTCCTATACACAGCCCTATTCAGATTACCGCACAGATTTTCAATCGGATTCAGGTCTGGGCTCTGGCTGGGCCATTCCAAAACCTTAATCTTCTTCTGGTGAAGCCAATCCTTTGTTGATTTGGATGTATGCTTTGGGTCGTTGTCATGCTGAAAGATGAAGTTCCTCTTCATGTTCAGATTTCTAGCAGAAGCCTGAAGGTTCTGTGCCAATATTGACTGGTATTTGGAACTGTTCATAATTCCCTCTAGCTTAACTCAGGCCCCAGCTCCAGGTGAAGAAAAACAGCCCCAAAGCATGATGCTGCCACCATCATGCTTCACTGTGGGTATGGTGTTCTTTTGGTGATGTGCAGTGTTGTTTTTGGGCCAAACATATCTTTTGGAATTATGGCCAAAAAGTTTAACTTTGGTTTCATCAGACTATAACGCCTTTTCCCACATGCCTTTGGGAGACTTCAAATGTTTTTGCAAAATGTAACCTGGCTTGGATGTTTTTCTTCGTAAGAAAAGGCTTTTGTCTTGCCACTCTACCCCATAGCCCAGACATATGAAGAATACGGGAGATTGTTGTCACATGTACCACACAGCCAGTATATGCCAGATATTCCTGCAGCTTCTTTAATGTTGCTTCAGGCCTCTTGGTAGCCTCCCAGACCAGTTTTCTTCTCGTCTTTTCATCAATTTTGGAGGGATGTCCAGTTCTTGGTAATATCACTGTTATGCCATATTATCTCCACTTGATGATGACTGTCTTCACTGTGTTCCATGGTATATCTAAAGCCTTGGAAATTCTTTTGTACCCTTTTCCTGACTGATACCTTTTAACAATGAGATCCCTCTGATGCTTTGGAAGCTCTCTGTGGACCATGGCTTTTGCTGTGAGATGCGACTAAGAAAATTTCAGGAAAGACCAACTAGAGCAGCTGAACTGTATGCGGACTCCTATTTTAACACGATTTTGAATGTGATTGCTTAATTCTGCACACTTATGCAACCACATTATTTAGTGTTTTTTTTTTTGTTGTTGTTTTCTTCCCTCCACTTAAAATATTTCAGTTTGTTTTTCAATTGAGTTGTACAGTCTATAGGTCACAATAAAAGTGGAAAAAGTTCTGAAATGATTTATCTTTGTCTCATTTTTTTACATCACAGAAACCTGACATTTTAACGGGTGTGTAGACTTTTTATATCCACAGTATATATAAACCCAGATGTTAATAAGAGTGTATATGAGAGATTCTGATCTTTTGTGAAGCTTAACTATTTTGTATATTATAGTAATAAATCATTGCAATCTACGTTGAGCCTTTGTTTTTTGCCAAGTACACGTTTACAAAGATTTTCTATATTTTTAGCATATTCTTTGATATTCTCTTGCCATTCTCCTGTCTCTTTCAGGTTTATTCAGGTGATCTGGCAGCTTGCATGGCCAGGTAACTAAGCCTTAGAGATGCCATTTTCACTTTGCTCTAACAGTCAATGCTGGCAGAGTTTAATCCACAACAAGCATAGTTGTTTGCTCAGAGGGATGGAGACTCTGGCTCATGGTTTGCATTGATTGTCATGGCACTGGAAAGCGGTGATGTTTACCATTGCAGCACATTGAAACTGGATTCTCCAGGGTGTAAGTAAAGTACAGAAAGAACATCCTCTGGGCATCAGGGCTTTAGAGTTGTGAGAGTTATTGCAGGATGTAATAATGTGTGTGTAGCTTCATTTTCAACAAGATGTGGAGTATAGCCATCAGCAGATTGTCTATGTCAACCAGGGACAATTAGGGTTAAAAGGAATGTGTTATCAGAGGTGGACCTATTTAAATCACGTTTTTACATAAAAAAGTTTAAACTTTTGGTTATTTTTTTTTCCTTTTCCATGGCTCTATATTTAAAGAAAAAATACCTAAAACTGGGCAGTTTTCGCACTGGCTGCCAGGCCTAATTATATGTTGAGGCTTACTGTTCTGTTTAGGTAACTTTTCAGTTGCCATCTCATCATCATCACAAGCAGAATTACAATGACAGATATCACCGGATTCACAATAGGTGTTATAACAGGTTATCTACTCTCTCCTGACCTCTGACAGGTCACCGAGCATGCCTAGAAAACTCTCCAATAGAAATGAATAGGGTCCGCTCCCGTCTATTGTTGTGTATGGCTGCTCTAAAAAAAACAGTAAGTCTTGACATATCTTAGGCCCAGTGGCCTGTGTGAAAACTGCATGATTTTTAAGCAAAGATGGGGACATTAAAAAAATCGCCAATTCTACAAAAATAGGTTTAAAGGGAACCTGTCACCTCCAACAAACATCCCAAGCCGGCAGCACAGCGAAGGGGCAGGGAAGGGGGCGTGGTTACCGTGACTTGAAGCAAGGAGGCCGCTGCCTCCGTGACTTCAAGGCTGACTAGAAAAGCGCGGCGGCAGGGAATTAAAGAACGTTTTTACAGCTTTTGCTTCATCTGCCTGCAGGAAGAAAATTATTGTTACAAACGCACTGCTGGCTACTCTCAGGTACTGCTGCCAGCTTGGGATGTTTGTTGGAGGTGACAGGTTGCCTTTAACATAAAAAAGTTATTTAAACAATAGGTCATTTTCTGAAGACAAATATCTGATCGGTAGGGGTCCAACTCCCAGCAACCCCACTGATCAGCTGTTTGAAGAGACTGAGAGATGAGAAATATCGCAGCCGGCACTGCCACACGTGTCTGTATGATCACATAAATCGCGTCATCGCACTGACTCAAATAGCTTCACGGTGGTGCTCTGCTGGTAACATAGTCCATATTATAGTATGCAAAAATAGAAAAAAGTACCGCGGCACTCACCATCAATCTTGAATTGCAGTTTATTTCATAGTTATAAAAAGGTAGTGGACGTGGAGCAGTACACAGGTGTACAAATCGGCAACTGCTGTTTCGTGCTAATTCGGGCTTTGTCTAGAGAAAGTCCAGACCCCAGCAAGGGAAGGGGGGGGGGGGGGGGGGATAAAGCGCATCCTTCTCCAGCGAGAATCCGCATGGATAATTAGAACACAAGCCATGGGAGCTTTAGGGCTAAATGACAAAAATGATTTGGCTGTCTTCATTTGAATGGTTTTAAAGTTTATATGTTTTTGTATATTTGTGCATGTATATCGGTGACGTACATGGGAGGGAGGTATTTATATCCCCCTCCCCTCCATGTCACTGGAGGCTTGACAAAGCGAGAGTTAGCGCAAAACAGCTGTTGCCGATTTGTACACCTGTGTACTGCTCCATGTCCACTACCTTTTTATAACTATGAAATAAACTACAATTCAAGATTGATGCTGAGTGCCGCGGTACTTTTTTCTATTTTTGCATGTTTGAAGAGACTGTAGCGCATTGGAGTGCCGAAGCCTCTTCAAACAGCAGGGGTGCTGGGAGTCGGACCCCCCACCAATCACATACTGAGGATAGGCCACCAGTATTAAACACTTGGACAGCCCCTTTTTGAGTTCTCAAATAAAAGATTTAGACCAGCACATCCAAACAATGCAAACTGCATTCAGAGAAAACCTCCATTGCAAGTCATTGGATTTCTTTTGTTGTGTTGTAACTGTGCATATCATTATTAAAGTCTTCTGTATGTTCTACAGCAGGGATGCTCAACCTGTGGCCCTCCAGCAGTTTCAAAACTACTGTAAAAAAAAAAAAAAACACTTCCCGAACTCCGGTTCGGTTCCAAGTGGTAGCTTGGAACCGAACCAGAGTTCGAAAATGTGTTTTTTTTTTTACAGTAGAAATCAATTTTTTTAGTTATTACCCGAATTGCTCGCTCCGTACAGTATTGAAACTAAGTTTTATGCAAATCGACCGGATGTTTCATCCAAAGTCGATTCGCTCATCCTTAATAGTAACCTAGTTTATAAGGCTGAAAAAGACATTTGTCCATACAGTTCAGCCTGTTATCCTGCAAGTTCATCCAGAGGAAGGCAAAAACAAATTCCTTCCCGACTCCAGTTACATAAAGTCTGAATATCATAGCCAATAGCCTACTCTGTCCTCAGATCAATAATGGCAGGCATAGTGACCACTGTGGCTTTATGATTTTCCGAATGTAGATTACTGTATACTTTTACAAACACACCATGTAAGGACTAATATGAAATACATAGATTGAATATGAATACCGTAGATGGCTAATACAAAAAAAAAAACTTGTTACTTTAGCAATAACTGTTAATACCTCTACATGAAGATGGAAGGGTTCAATGAGAATACAGTATGTTTAGAAGAGAGATTTAATGGTTGGTGACTCCGACTGCTTATAGTATTTATATTGTAGATATTAGTCTTCCTGGAAGCAAATTTTCTTATTCATAACTAGTCCTTTCAATCGAAAATTGTATGTTCTTCATTTGGCGATTTGTGCTTCTCTGCACTTTCCTGGCCTCATCTAATGAATAGCCCTGCAGCGTGTTTCCAGCTGCTGCACAATCCTCAGGAGAAACTACTTAGCAACCTCACATGGAGAGTTTATATCTCTCCGGGGAATGGACAGAACAAACCGAAGTGTGTTTGTATGACAACGGGACAGACTTGATATCGCACCCAAGTATATGTCCCTATATTATACATTATTTCTGCTGTACACATAAGGGATGACATTCAGAAAGCCAGTATTTGTTACATCTCTAACATAACCATAAATAGTTATTCTAGCAGGAGACATTATAGATTGTATGGGAATGCTATTGAACTGTATGGTGTCTACTCTCAGTGTATGGTAGTGCTGTAAGTACAACCAGGCTTATTGCTGATTAAAACGATAGCTTTTTTTTCCTTTTAAGCTTGTACTGCTGCTGAGATATATGGACTTTTATATCTGCAAAAAAGGCAGTTGAAGCACCAAGGGACCAGCATAGGTCGTGGAGCACCACTACTGCTACGCCCCTCGTTGCTCAGTACACTCTCCCATTTCATTGACAGGGCTAATAATGGTGCTGTGGCTAATCATCATTGGTGGTCCAGATTTATTTATGGTGTAGAAACAGGCATTCGTAGGAGCATAATCATACATTCCCCTATTAATTCATTATTTTGGTAATGTGCTGTGGCCTATATGCAGGGATTCATTCAAAATAAGGTCTAATATGTAGGCATTCATTGGTGGCAGCGGAGCTTCTGCAGAAGGGAGCGAGCTCTCTGCCGGGAGGAGAGAATACTTGGTGAACTTTCCATCCTCCTTGCTGCTCCGCTCCTCTGCTGTCTGTGAAGCTGCCGGCATCTCCCCTTCCAGGTGGACTGTAGTCGCTGGCTTCCATGTGAGGTTGCTAAGTAGTTTCTCCTGAGGATTGTGCAGCAGCTGGAAACACGCTGCAGGGCAATATGCTTGGTTTAATAGATCATGTTGATGGAGGCTCTTAAAACTCTAGTTACGGTCCGTGGGTCTGTGTTTTTAGCACGGATGCATGCTCTATTTTTTCCGTGTTCATGGATCCTTCACGCACATTATAGTCTATGGGTCCTTGAAAAGCACGGATGCAATATGGATGCCATCCGTGTTTCACAGATTGTTAGGAAGAGAGGCTTTAAAACATATTTTTTAGCTGTGCATGGTCAGTAAAACACGAATGACACAAGGACCATACATGGATCTTTCACTGACCACCTTTTCATGGATTTAAGCATGGACATCGAAGTGTGAATGTTTTTTTTTTTTTTCCATCTCCGACAATGGAGGCATACCTCTGGGACCTGCACCTAAAGTGAGAACGAAGCCATGAAAGTTATGGACGGCGCACTGCACATGAGCAGCCACCCTCCATTCATTTCTATGGGGCCGCCAAAAATAGCTGAGCGCTGGCTTGACTTTTCCATCTGACCCATAGAAATAAATGGTGATCTCTATCATGGGGGCACCCATTTGCTTGGTTTTCCTTCCCTGGAGGGATATCAGGCTTTCACTATGTTGAAGACCCATAACTGGGGCTCCACGGTTATTTTGCATATCTAAAAGCATAGTGCAGGTATTAATAAGCAGCAACAACTTTTTTTTACTGGGCAAAAATAACACAACAACACAATTCACATAAACAGATTATTGGTATAAAACTGTTACAACGCCAACAATACTTAGGGAGTTTCCTCCACACCTTACAAGTCTCTTGAAAACATACCAATCGGATTTCTGTAAAAAGACCACCATGCAGGGTCAGGTTCACATTGCTGAATCTTCTTAAGTTCTGAGCCTTTCCAGTTCCTTATTCACGCCTTTTAACTCAGAACTAGTGTTGAGCGAACTTGTGTTTTAAGTTCAGCGTCTAAAGTTCAGGTTATGGAAGTATCCCGTTATGGATTCCTCTACCACGGACCATAACGGAATTTAGAATCCATAATGAGATTCTTCGATAACCCGAACTTTAGACGCCGAACTTAAAACACAAGTTCGCTCAATGCTACACAGAACATTTTGTTCTATTTATCATGGAAGTGACTGAAAAACAGGGAGACATTTGACAAGTGAAGTCTGCACGTTTGAGGACATTTTAGTACTCCATCACATAGTAAAACATTTAGGTCATCATTGCAAGCTGTGAACGCCACCCATCATTTTATCTCACAATTAAAAATAGCTACGTCATTTTTTTACAGATCAATGGAGAAACCAGAGTGGACAGTTCTATATCAGCATTCGTTCATTTAACAAATGCTTGCATTTGATTAAGAGATAAACATAGAACTCAGCAACCACCGTTATCTTAGTACGACCTCGTCTTAACCTTGGACAAGCCCATCTTTTTTTTCTTAAAAAAGTGCGTCGTGAGCAGTTTCATATTTAGTGGAATGACTTCAGAAAATAAAAATGTAAAGTAACAGAATTGTATCATATGAGAGACATGCTACCTATTGACATGAGATATAAATGATGTGTCAGAGATTACTGCTGGTTACTCTGCATTTCACCTGAGCTGAGGTTATGATACTGGATGTGATCCTTGTTTGAGGACATGTCCTCATTTTGAGTTATTCATTCAAAATCACGGATGACCACAAGGATGAGGTTAACATAGTCAGACACATTGCAGTGCTCTCCAATATTTAAGCTCTTATTCTCCTTACTATACTCCTCTAGCAGGGACTGTCCTCCACTGTAACATAGGATTTGGTATGTTTTTTTATCCTTCTTCTTTTCCTGCCATCTGCCTTAGTGATCACACAAAGTGCTCCTGAATTGCTCTGCCCTCCACCAGGAATCTTGAATTTAACTATTTGACTGCCGTCGACCAGGAATTTTTACATTTACACATTTCCCTGTTCTAGACTTCCAAAATTATTGTAATTAACCACTTAACTAATCCAGACACAAGGTATGCTGACATTAAACACTTCACTGCCCTAGATCACCAGAGATTCTTACCTTAACCCTTCACTGCCCTAGACATCAGAATTCTGTAACTAACCTTCCCACTGCCATAGACTACCTGGCATATACAGTCAAGTCCATAAATATTGGGACATTGACACACTTGTAACATTTTTGGCTCTATACACCACTACAATGGATTTGAAATGAAATGAACGGTGTGCTTTAACTGCAGACTGCCAGCTTTAATTTGAGGGTATTTACATCCAAATCAGGTGAACAGTGTAGGAATTACAACAGTTTCTATATGTGCCTCCCACTTGTTAAGTATTTACAAATGCCTATGCAGGCAATAGAAACCTATCTTGGCCCGGGTTAATTTAAAGGGAGTCTTTCACCTAATCTGAGCGTTTTAGACCGCTCAGATCAGGTTATAGACTCTTTAACCCTCATTACGATCATACCTTTCTCTTATGTGTCCCTCGCCCAGATAATGAAAATAACACTTTTTAAGCTTATGCAAATTACCTTCTGAAGGTGCCCAGGGGCGGCGTTACTGGGCGATGTGCCCAGAAAAACACACCTCCAACCGGCGGACGTCACGAACGGCACCAGAGGACGGCGGGCTGGGAACTGGCCCGCACCTGCGCACTGCTCTGCCCATTATGGGCAGAGGAACATCCTTTCATATTGTGCATGCGCCGGCCGGCTGTCTTTAGTTGGCCGGCGCATGCGCAATATGAACAGCTGTTCATCTGCCCATAATGGGCAGAGCAGTGCGCAGGTGCGGGCCAGTTCCCAGCCCGCCGTCCTCTGGTGCCGCTCGTGACGTCCGCCGGCTGGAGGTGTGTTTTTCTGGGCACATCGCCCAGTAAGGCCGCCCCAGTTATTTTGTGTTTTGTCTGTGTCTCTTCAAATGTGAATCACAATGAACAGTGACACTTTTTAACGATGTGTTTAATAAAAGTGAAGTATTAAATTAACCCGGGCCAAGATAGGTTTCTATTGCCTGCATAGGCATTTGTAAATACGTGTTTAATTAACCTTGCCCTGGTTGGTCCTGAATTTATGGATCCCACTTGTTAAGGAAACAAAAGTAATGGGACAATTGGCTTTTCAGCTGTTCCATGGCCAGGTGTGTTTTTACCTCATTATCCCAATTACAATGAGCAGATAAAAGGTTCAGAGTTCATTTTAAGTGTGTAATTTGCATTTGGAATCTGTTGCTGTCAACTCTCAAGATGAGATCCAAAGAGCTATCACTATCAGTGAAGCAAGCCATCATTAGGCTGAAAAAACAAAACAAACCCATCAGAGAGATAGCAAAAACATTAGGTGTGGCTAAAACAACTGTTTGGAACATTCTTAAAAAGAAGGAAAGCATCGGTGAGCTCAGCAACACCAAAAGACCCGGAAGACCACGGAAAACAACTGTGGTGGATGACCGAAGAATTCTTTCCCTGGTGAAGAAAACACCCTTCACAACCGTTGGCCAGATCAAGAACACTCTCCAGGAGATAGGTGTATGTGTGTCAAAGTCAACAATAAAGAGAAGACTTCACCAGAGTGAATATAGAGGGTTCACCTCAAGATGTAAACCATTGGTGAGCCTCAAAAACAGGAAAGCCAGATTAGAGTTTGCCAAACAACATCTAAAAAAGCCTTCACAGTTCTGGAACAACATCCTATGGACAGATGAGACCAAGATCAACTTGTACCAGAGTGATAGGAAGAGAAGAGTATGGAGAAGGAAAGGAACTGCTCATGATCCTAAGCATACCACCTCATCAGTGAAGCATGGTGGTGGTAGTGTCATGGCGTGGTCATGAATGGCTGCCAATGGAACTGGTTCTCTTGTTTTTTTTGACGATGTGACTGCTGACAAAAGCAGCAGGATGAATTCTGAAGTGTTTCGGGCAATATTATCTGCTCATATTCAGCCAAATGCTTCAGAACTCATTAGACGGCTCTTCACAGTCCAGATGGACAATGACCCAAAGCATACTGCAAAAGCAACCAAAGAGTTTTTTAAGGGAAAGAAGTGGGATGTTATGCAATGGCCAAGTTAATCACCTGACCTGAATCCGATTGAGCATGCATTTCACTTGCTGAAGACAAAACTGAAGGGAAAATGCCCCAAGAACAAGCAGGAACTGAAGACAGTTGCAGTAGAGGCCTGGCAAAGCATCACCAGGGATTAAACCCAGCATGTGGTGATGTCTATGCGCGCCAGACTTCAGGCTCTAATTGACTGCAAAGGATTTGCAACCAAGTATTAAAAAGTAAAAGTTGGATTTATGATTATTATTCTGTTCCATTACTTTTGGTTCCTTAACAAGTGGTAGTGTATAGAGCCAAAAATGTTAGAATTGTGTCGATGTCCCAATATTTATGGACCTGACAGTAGATAGCAACCAATTCACTGCTAAAGACAAGATACTGAAAGTAACCCCCAGACTGTTTGAGACCACCAAATATGGTGATACTAACTCTAATACCCTAGCCCACTTGAGATACTGATATGAACTGCTTCACTGCCGAACTTGAAACACAAAGTTCGCTCATCCCTACCAATGATCCTTAAAAGAAGCCTATGGTGAAACCATATTAAATTTCACCTTGCCCCAATTCAAGGATGTTAAACTGTAGTACTCTTTTAACATGGAGTGCTTTATTTTCATTGTTGTGGACTCAGTGGGATCCCCACAAAACTACTGTATTTTCTGCTTTAGAAGACGCACTTTTTCCCCCCCAAATGTGGAGGGGAAATAGCAGTGCATCTTATAAAGCGAATAGTGCAATCTTGCATGGCTGACACATGCATAATCACATGCATAAGTCATAGTAGCTTGTGATGTACCAGTTACAGTTAAGCTCTATCACGTGGGGTGGGAGGAGGGTCTGGAGGCCAGCATCTGCTGTTGCACTCGCGGCGGGGCCTGGTGCATTCACTGTACTCCATTACACCGGGCCCTGCTCATAGCAGTCTTCACATGTAAATTCTATATGGAAAAAAATAGAATATGTTAAAAACTAATAAAAGCAGCCAAATTAGAGACCGAGAGATAAATTGCCAAAGAGAGCAAAATTAACCCTAAAATGTTCTTTAATTATATAAATGGTAAAAAGTATAAATCTGAAGGTGTCGGGCCTCTACAGAGTAATAAGGGGGAAGTTGCAGAGAGCGACGAGGAGAAAGCAAAGCTGTTAAATATTTTTCTCTCCACAGTATTCACTGAGGAAAACAGATGACATGCAGAATGTAAAAGTAAATTCTCCATTTAACCACTTCAACTCCCCTAGCTGAAACACCCTTAATGACCAGGCCACTTTTTACACTTCTGCACTACACTACTTTCACCGTTTATTGCTCGGTCATGCAACTTACCACCCAAATGAATTTTACCTCCTTTTCTTCTCACTAATAGAGCTTTCATTTGGTGGTATTTCATTGCTGCTGACATTTTTACTTTTTTTGTTATTAATCGAAATTTAACAATTTTTTTGCAAAAAAATGACATTTTTCACTTTCAGTTGTAAAATTTTGAAAAAAAACCAACATCCATATATAAATTTTTCGCTAAATTTATTGTTCTACATGTCTTTGATAAAAAAAAATGTTTGGGTAAAAAAAAATGGTTTGGGTAAAAGTTATAGCGTTTACAAACTATGGTACAAAAATGTGAATTTCCGCTTTTTGAAGCAGCTCGGACTTTCTGAGCACCTGTCATGTTTCCTGAGGTTCTACAATGCCCAGACAGTAGAAAACCCCCACAAATGACCCAATTTCGGAAAGAAGACACCCTAAGGTATTCACTGATGGGCATA
Organism: Bufo gargarizans; assembly: GCF_014858855.1. Taxonomy (NCBI): domain Eukaryota; kingdom Metazoa; phylum Chordata; class Amphibia; order Anura; family Bufonidae; genus Bufo; species Bufo gargarizans. The sequence goes on along the minus strand of NC_058081.1, from coordinate 204,647,657 downwards.
GTGAGTTCATATAACTTTTTATTTTTTGTCACAAGTTAGCAGAAAATGATGATTTCTTTTTTTCTTTTTTTTTTTCTTACAAAGTCTCATATTCCACTAACTTGTGACAAAAAATAAAAACTTCCATGAACTCACTATGCCCATCACAAAATACCTTGGGGTGTCTTCTTTCCAAAATGGGGTCACTTGTGGGGTAGTTATACTGCCCTGGCATTTTAGGGGCCCAGATGCGTGAGAAGTAGTTTGAAATCAAAATCTGTAAAAAATGACCGGTGAAATCCGAAAGGTGCTCTTTGGAATGTGTGCCCCTTTGCCCACCTAGGCGGCACAAAAGTGTCACACATGTGGTATCGCCGTACTCAGGAGAAGTTGGGGAATGTGTTTTGGGGTGTCATTTTACATATACCCATGCTGGGTGAGAGAAATGTCTTGTCAAAAGACAACTTTTCCCATTTTTTTATACAAAGTTGGCATTTGACCAAGATATTTTTTCTCACCCAGCATGGGTATATGTAAAATGACACCCCAAAACACATTCCCCAACTTCTCCTGAGTACGGCGATACCACATGTGTGACACCTTTTTGCAGCCTAGATGCGCAAAGCGGCCCAAATTCCTTTTAGGAGGGCATTTTTAGACATTTGGATCCCAGACTTCTTCTCACGCTTTCGGGCCCCTAAAATGCCAGGGCAGTATAAATACCCCACATGTGACCCCATTTTGGAAAGAAGACACCCCAAGGTATTCAATGAGGGGCATGGCGAGTTCATAGAATTTTTTTTTTTTTTTGCACAAGTTAGCGGAAATTTTTATTTTTTTTGTATTTTCTCACAAAGTCTCCCTTTCCGCTAACTTGGGACAAAAATTTCAATCTTTCATGGACTCAATATGCCCCTCACAGAATACCTTGGGGTGTCTTCTTTCCGAAATGGGGTCACATGTGGGGTATTTAAACTGCCCTGGCATTTTAGGGGCCCTAAAGCGTCTGGAATATAAATGTCTAAAAAAATTTACGCATTTGGATTCCGTGAGGGGTATGGTGAGTTCATGTGAGATTTTATTTTTTGACACAAGTTAGTGGAATATGAGACTTTGTAAGAAAAAAACAAAAAAACAAAAAACAATTTCTGCTAACTTGGGCAAAAAAATGTCTGAATGGAGCCTTACAGGGGGGTGATCAATGACAGGGGGGTGATCACCCATATAGACTTCCTGATCACCCCCCTGTCATTGATCACCCCCCTGTAAGGCTCCATTCAGACGTCCGTATGTGTTTTGCGGATCCGATCTATGTATCCGTGGATCCGTAAAAATCATACGGACGTCTGAATGGAGCCTTACAGGGGGGTTGATCAATGACAGGGGGGTGATTAATGACAGGGGGGTGATCAGGGAGTCTATATGGGTGATCACCCCCTTGTCATTGATCACCCCCCTGTAAGGCTCCATTCAGACGTCCGTATGATTTTTATGGATACATGGATCGGATCCGCAAAACGCATACGGACGTCTGAATGGAGCCTTACAGGGGGGTGATCAATGACAGGGGGGTGATCAGGGAGTGTATATGAGGTGATCACCCCCCTGTCATTGATCACCCCCCTGTAGGGCTCCATTCAGATGTCCGTATGTGTTTTACGGATCCGATCCATGTATCCGTGGATCCGTAAAAATCATACGGACATCTAAATGGAGCCTTACAGGGGGGTGATCAATGACAGGGGGGTGATCAGGGAGTGTATATGAGGTGATCACCCCCCTGTAGGGCTCCATTCAGATGTCCGTATTTGTTTTACGGATCCGATCCATGTATCCGTGGATCCGTAAAAATCATACGGACATCTGAATGGAGCCTTACAGGGGGGTGATCAATGACAGGGGGGTGATCAATGACAGGGGGTAATCAGGGAATCTATATGGGTGATCACCTCCCTGTCATTGATCATCCCCCTGTAAGGCTCCGTTCAGACGTCCGTATGTGTTTTGCGGATCCGATCCATGTATCCGTGGATCCGTAAAAATCATACACGGACGTCTGAATGGAGCCTTACAGGGGGGTGATCAATGACAGGGGGGTGATCAGGGAATCTATATGGGTGATCACCTCCCTGTCATTGATCATCCCCCTGTAAGGCTCCGGTCAGACGTCCGTACGTGTTTTGCGGATCCGATCCATGTATCCGTGGATCCGTAAAAATCATACGGACGTCTGAATGGAGCCTTACAGGGGGGTGATCAATGACAGGGGGTGATCAGGGAATCTATATGGGTGATCACCTCCCTGTCATTGATCACCCCCCTGTAAGGCTCCATTCAGACGTCCGTACGTGTTTTGCGGATCCGATCCATGTACCCGTGGATCCGTAAAAATCATACTGACGTCTGAATGGAGCCTTACAGGGGGGGTGATCAATGACAGGGGGGTGATCAATGACAGGGGGTGATCAGGGATTCTATATGGGTGATCACCTCCCTGTCATTGATCACCCCCCTGTAAGGCTCCATTCAGACGTCCGTACGTGTTTTGCAGATCCGATCCATGTATCCGTGGATCCGTAAAAATCATACGGACATCTGAATGGAGCCTTACAGGGGGGTGATCAATGACAGGGGGGTTATCAATGACAGGGGGGTGATCAGGGAGTCTATATGGGGTGATCATGGGTGATCAGGGGTTCATAAGGTGTTAATAAGTGACAGGGGGGGGGGTGTAGTGTAGTGTAGTGGTGTTTTGTGGTACTTTACTGAGCTACCTGTGTCCTCTGGTGGTCGATCCAAGCAAAAGGGACCACCAGAGTACCAGGTAGCAGGTATATTAGACGCTGTTATCAAAACAGCGTCTAATATACCTGTTAGGGGTTAAAAAAATCGCATCTCCAGCCTGCCAGCGAACGATCGCCGCTGGCAGGCTGGAGATCCTGTCTCTTACCTTCCGATCCTGTGAACGCGCGCGCCTGTGTGCGCGCGTTCACAGGAAATCACGGCTCTCGCGAAATGAGGCGTATATGCGTCACTCTGCGCAGAGCTGCCGCCTCCGGACCGCAGATCTGCGTTAGGCGGTCCGGAGGCGGTTAAAGTGTCCTGTCTGACCCAGGAAGAAGTACAGGGGAGTCATAGCCAGACCCTTATTTCTGATATTTGCAGATTCTATACTGACGGAGTGTTCCACAGGATTAGCGCATCGCAAATATGGTGCCAATATTCAAAAAGGGTCTAAAAACAGAGAAACAGAGCCCGGAAACTATAGGCCGGTAAGTTTAACATCTGTCGTGGGTAAACTGTTTGAAGGTTTTCTAAGAGATGCTATCTTGGAGTACCTCAATGAAAATAAGCAAATAACACCATACTAGCATGGCTTCATGAGAGATCGGTCATGTCAACTAATGTAATCAGTTTCTATGAGGAGGTAAGTTCTAGACTTGACAGCGGTGAATCAATGGGTGTCGTATATCTGGACTTCTCCAAAGCATTTGACACTGTACCACATAAAAGGTTAGTATATAAAATGAGAATGCTCGGACTGGGAGAAAACGTCTGTAAGTGGGTAAGTAACTGGCTCAATGATAGAAAACAGAGGGTGGTTATCAATGGTAAATACTCAGATTGGGTCACTGTCACTAGTGGAGTACCTCAGGGGTCAGTATTGGGCCCTATTCTCTTCAATATATTTATTAATGATCTTGTAGAAGGCTTGCATAGTAAAATATCAATTTTTGCAGATGACACTAAACTGTGTAAAGTCATTAAGGCTACTTTCACACTAGCATTCCGTTCCGTTTAGTTGCGTTCCCATACCGGAGAGCAAACCGCAACATGCTGTAGTTTGCTTTCCGTCCTTGGATGAGGAGCAAGACGGATCCAGATTCCGGCATGACCCCCAATGCAAGTCAATGGGTCAGATCCATTTTCTCTGCCACAATAGAAAACGGATCCATCCTCCATTGACTTTCAGTGGAGTTCATTACGGATGCGTCTTGGCAATGTTAAAGGTAATACAACCGGATCCGTTCATAACGGATGCAGATGGTTGTATTATCAGTAACGGAAGCGTTTTTGCTAAACCCTGCTGATACAGTAAAAACGCTAGTGTGAAAGTAGCCTTACATGGAAAAGGACAGTATACTGCTACAAAGGGATCTGGATAGATTGGAGGCTTGGGCAGAGAAGTGGCAGATGAGGTTTAACACTGACAAATGTAAGGTCATGCACATGAGAAGGAATAATGCAAGTCACCCGTACATACTAAATGGTAAAACACTAGGTAACACTGACATGGAAAAGGACCTAGGAATTTTAGTGAACAGCAAACTACGCTGTAGAAACCAGTGTGAGGCAGCTGCTGCCCCAATAAGATAATGGGTTGTATCAAAAGGGGCATAGATGCCAGTGATGAGAACATAGTCCTACCACTTTACAAATCACTAGTCAGACCACACATGGAGTACTGTGTACAGTTCTGGGCTCCTGTGAACAAAACAGACCTAGCAGAGCTGGAGAGGGTTCAGAGGAGGGCAACTAATCTCTTCCTGGGCTGGTGGGAGGACAACATTGTCTTCCCCGGCCACTCTATCTGGTGGCAGGATAAAATCACCTTCTGGACAAGATACATCAGTGATGTGTTTGTGTTGTGGAATGGAACAAGAGATGAGTTTTTGAGATTTGTGGATGCCCTTAACATTAACGAGATAGGCCTGAGATTTACTTTTGAGATCCAGACTGAATGCATCAGCTTCTTGGATGTAAAAGTCTACAAGCAGGGGGAAAGGCTAACAAGCAATTTCTTCAGGAAATCTCCAGCAACCAATTCCATCTTGAGATGGGAGAGCCACCACCCACCCCCACTAAAAAGGGGAATCCCGAGGGGACAGTACCTGCGCTTGCGCAGGAACTGTTCGTCTTTGGAGGATTTCCATCTAGAATCCAAGAAACTATACTACCGATTAAGGGAGAGGGGTTACCCCAACGCAACATTGAGGAAGGCTTTTTAGCATGCTTTAGGCACAAATAAAGAGGCCTTGCTTACCCCTAAAAAACAAGATAAAAATGAAAAAGCACAACCAGACTTATTTCCATCTATGATACTGCAAATAAAGAGGTAAAAGAAATATTAGAAAAATACTGGCCAATCCTTAAAATGGATCCAGAAGTGAGCAAGAACATCATGTCCTATCCAAGTATTACATAACGTAAAGGCAGAAGCCTGAGAGACAGGCTGGTGCGTAGTCACTATGTACCAGTGGCACCGTCAGGAACTTGGCTGGACCGTAGACCTACGGGCATGTTTAGATGTGGAGCATGCAAGGCGTGCGCCTCGATTTGCACTTGTAAGACAGTTACGTGCTCGGCGACTGGCAGAGTTTTCACTATAAGGCCCCTTTCACACGGGCGTTGCGGAAAAATGTGCATATGTGTTACGGGAGCACCCGCGATTTTTCTGCGCGAGTGCAAAAAAATTGTAATGCGTTTTGCACTCGCGTGAGAAAAATTGCGCATGTTTGGTACCAAACCCGAACTTCTTCAAAGAAGTTCGGCCTTGGGATCGGTGTTCTGTAGATTGTATTATTTTCCCTTATAACATGGTTGTAAGGGAAAATAATAGCATTCTGAATACAGAATGCATAGTCAAATAGCGCTTGAGGGGTTAAAAAAGTGGACAAGTGGACCTAAGGTGAGTTAAATATTTTTTATTTTTTTTTTAACCCCTCCAGCGCTATTTAACTATGCATTCTGTATTCAGAATGCTATTATTTTCCCTTATAACCATGTTATAAGAGAAAATAATAATGATCAGGTCTCCATCCCGATCGTCTCCTAGCAACCGTGCGTGAAAATTGCACCACATCCGCACTTGCTTGTGGATGCTTAGGATTTTCACGCAACCCCATTCATTTCTATGGGGCCTGCGTTAGGTGAAAAACGCAGAATATAGAGCATGCTGCGATTTTCACGCAACGCACAAGTGATGCGTGAAAATCACCGCTCGTGTGAACAGCCCCATAGAAATGAATGGGTCGGTATTCAGTGCGGGTGCAATGCGTTCAACTCACGCATCGCATCCGCGCGGAATACTCGCCCGTGTAAAAGGGGCCTAAGAGATTTCATCAATTGTAGGACCAAAGGGGTGATTTATATCTGCCAATGCCCATGCCTGAAAGAATATATAGGGAAGACTTATAGGGAACTCAGGAAAAGAATCTGTGAACACCTAAATGATGTAGTGAAGAAGAATGTAACGCCAGTCGCCGACCATGTAAATGAATCCCATGGAGGAAGTGCTAAGGCTCTAAAATTTTCTGTGCGTACCCATGTCCCCTAGAAAGGGAGACTGGAATAAAAAAATCCACAAAGAGAAGCGGATTGGATCTTTAGATGTAAGGCTAGGTCTACACGACGACATTTGTCGCGCGACATTTTGTTGCACCAATGTCGCGCGACAATTTTTATAATGGCAGTCTATGGTGTCGCACTGCAACATGCGACATGCTGCGACTGCGACGCGACAGTCGCAGAAAATCCATTCAAGATGGATTTTTCTGCGACTGTCGCGTCGCAGTCGCAACATGTCGCATGTTGCAGTGCGACACCATAGACTGCCATTATAAAAATTGTCGCGCGACATTAGTGCAACAAAATGTCGCGCGACAACTGTTGCGCCCTATCTGTCGCGCGACTTTTTGTCGCGCGACAAATGTCGTCGTGTAGACCTAGCCTAAGTCTCAAGCACCCCTAGGCCTAAACGAGCGATTATCTTTTACTTGCTTTATTGAATAGTATAGGTCTCGTCTATATATATTATATATATTATATATATATATATATATATATATATATATATAAATAATTCTATAGATAAAAAGAGAAATTAGTTTGGACCAGATTCTAGATGGACGGTTTGAAATTAGTTATTTATAACAATATACATTTAAAAATATACATAAAAAATTGGGAAAAATTCCTTAACTAAAAGATCACCCTGAAAAGAGGATTTAGCGCCCTAAATCTTCTGTTTAAAGTATCACTGATAGTTCAAAAATTGGTCATGAGTGCGGGAAGTACTCAAAATAAATACAGGATGACGTCACCAGAGTCATGATTGTGATCTGTCATGAATCAGGATTTGCATCCAAGGATCCGAGATTCCCCTATGTCCTAAATCATTGGACGAATAATTATAACATCATAAGCCACTGGGGGACTGCTCCCCCCATGTAGGAGGCGTATCAAGGGTTAAACTGTTCACTGCCTGGCCTGAAAGGAGTGCCACTGTGTCTTCCTACCTCTAATAATCATTGGAGGCGGGTGTTCAGGTGAAGTAAGTTTGCGTTCCACCAGACCGGAAGTAAGGCTGCGGCGTGCGTTCCACGGGCTGGAAGTGCCTGAGGAGAGCTGATTTTAAAAGAACAGAATTCCCCATGTATGCCACTGCCATATCGACCCTGGGAGGAGGCAGTCATGTCAGGAGCTGGGAGCTAAACTGTAAGTGAACTTGAATGTCTCTGGATGTTTGAAGGAGTAAGATCTTGACTAAGGGTCTCTCTATATACATCCTCATTTGCATTTATTACTTGTTCCTTACTATATATGTTGGATTACAGGTAGCAGCACCTATCATCAAAATAGGAGCTAGCGCGATACCCGGCCCACATCTGATAAGGTCTGCTATACCATTTATTGCTTATGACGTCTGCAATACCTATTTGAGACGACGAATGGGGTAATACATATATGATGATTGAACCATCTATTTAGACACTGCAAAAAGTGTTGTTGTATATATCTTGGGATAAACACTTTAATAGGTGTCACTATACTCTGTGTATCATTGGAACTGAGACCGCCTGAGGAGCCCTTGAATGGGTGAAACGCGTTGGAGCATTGCTTAGTACAACAATCATGTTGTGGCAGCATCTTTTATCTCCCATAACAGTGTGTCCTCCACAGATCCCCATAAGGCCTCTTTCACACGAACATGTGCCCCCCGTGGCCAGGCTGCGAACCGCAAATTGCGGTCCACAATGCACGGGCACCGACCGTGGGCCAGCCGCATGCATATCGCGACCCCATTCGCGTGAATGGGTTCCGCGATCCCTCCATTCCGCAAAAAGATAGAACAATTTCTATCTTTTTGCAGAACGGAACCACACAGAAGCACTCCGTAGTGCTTTCTTTCTGTGGTTCCGTTCCGCACCGCATCTCCGGTTTTGCGGACGCATTCAAGTGAATGGGTCCGCATCCGTGATGCGAAATGCACACAGCCAATGCCCCATGTAATGCGGACCTGCCGTATGCAAGCCACAATACGGCCACGGGGGACACACGTTCGTGTGAAAGAGGCCTAACAGTGTGTCATTCACAGATTCCCCATAACAGTGCGTCATCCACAGATCCCCCATAACAGTGTGTCATCCACAGATCTCCCATAAGTGTGTCACCCACAGATCCCCCATAAGTGTATAATCCACAGATCCCCCATACCAATGTGTCATCCACAGATCCCCCATAAAAGTGTGTCATCCACAGATCCCCCATAACAGTGCGTCACCCACAAAACCCCATAACAGTGCGTCATCCACAGATCCCCATAACAGTGTGTCGTCCACAGATCCCCCAAAACAGTCAGTCATCCACAGATCCCCATAACAGTGTGTCATCCACAGATCCCCCATAACAGTGTCATCCACAGATCCCCCATAACAGTGGCATCCACAGATCCCCCATAACAGTGGCATCCACAGATCCCCCATAACAGTGGCATCCACAGACCACCATTAGTTCAAAACCCACCTTTTGGTGCATCTTACCATCAGGTGTGTCTTATAAAGCAAATGCGGTAAATGTTCTTATACAACTAGAGGATTAATGGAGATGTATTAGATTTGGGACTGAGCACTGAATGAAAGAGTAGCAGTGATTTTATTTAACCCCTTCACACCCGATGATGTACATGTACGTCATCGGGCGTGTGTTTAAAGATGGCGCCCGCTGCGGGCGCCATAGCCGCGGGTGGCTGACTGCTTCTGTGGCTGACTGCAGTAATGCCGATCGCGGACATTTAACCCCTTAGATGTCGTGGTCAATACTGACAACGGCATCTGAGCAGGCTGAAAACTGAAAGCTTTCGGTTGTGCTCCGGCTCCCTGTGTGGCGATCGGAGGAGCTGGAGCGTGTATGCAGCAGCCCCTGTCTTTATGAATGACAGGAGGGTGCTGCATAGTATTTTCTATGGAGCCCTTGCCTGTAATAGGGCTCTATAGGAAACCAGTAAAATGATCATAGATTCCAATGCAAGTGCATTGGAGTCCATGATAATAGCAATCTAATGATTACATGTTATAGTTCCCTATGGAAACTAGAAAAAAGTGTAAAAAATATAATAATAAATAAAAAAAATATAAAAATTCAAATCACCCCCCTTTTCCCAAAATAAAAATAAAAGAACTAAAAAAAAAAAATACACATCAAGGGTGTTGCAATGTGCAAAAACGCCCATAGTATAAAAATATATTCCCCATACGGCAAACAGCAAAATGGAAAAAAGCATCCAAATGGCCGATTCGCCGTGATCAAAAAGTTATACACACCCCAGAATGGTTCAGATTGCCCTGCAAAAAATGAGCCCCCACACATCTCCATACACATAATATGGCGACCAAAAAATAAAACTGATTTTTTTTTACCCACTTTTAAATGTTTTTTCAAAAGGCAAGAAAAACTATACATATAAGGTATCGCCAGATTCGTACTGACCTTTAGAATAAAAGTAACTGGTCAGTTTTATCATACATTGAACGTCGTAAATAAAAAACCCGTAAAACTGTGGTGGAATTGCTTTTTTTTTTTGCAATTTGACCCCATTTGAAAAAAAAAATCCCGCTTCACACTACTTCATATGCAATATTAATGGTGGCGTTGTACAACTTGTCCCGCAAAAAACAAGCCTTCATATGGCTATGTGAACAGACAAATAAAAAAGTTATGGCACTGGTAAGGCAGGGAGCGCAAAACGAAAACGCAAAAAAAAAACCTCCGGACCTGAAAGGGTTAAGCACCTTTTATACACAGTACTCATTATTATGGAAAACCCTTTATTAAAAGCTTTGTGTTAAATTTTCTGATAGTCCCCATGTCAACCATGTTAAAATAGGTACATGACGTATTTATCTTAGACATTAGCCTTACATAACCTTTGAGTGCCTGACACTCCCTGTGTGCTTTTTTTTTTTAGAACTGTGAAATATGAAGAATTTCAAGGTTTCAAATAACTAAAACATTGCCCTATTTAATGCTCCTGTCAGAAATTCAGATATCATTATCGACCATAAACAAGCCGATTTGCAGACTAGACTTGATTTGCCTATACATGATGATGATTTTATCTATACATCCTGCCAAATTTGGAAGTATCAATGTATAAACAGTAGCAGCGATATCAGGATACAATCAAGGCGCAAAAACACCGGCCAAGGACACTCGCATATGAATAAGAATCTTCTCCTTTATTGAGTTTTTTCTTTTTTATGTCAAATAAAACAAAACAACGTGTTTCGGGGGTACTCAAGCCTCCTTCATCAGGTTCAAAAAGACTTAATGCTTGAAGTGGCACTGATTACAAATATTTATAGTCAGAACACAGATTAGCATCATGGGACTGCCCAGGGGGAGGAGTGTTTCCACCTGTGCTCCCAAGATTTGCATAAATCTTATTTTAATATCAAAATGGTGAAAAAGCCACAGTTCCTAGTTAGGATTCTTGAGGAGATGCTTCTTTTTTCTATGAAAGTTAAAAACGAGCATTAACAATGCCCCTTATCTTGTTATATTCCATCCTCACTGTAAACAGAACTAGTCATGTGACTGCTGGGTTGCGGTCCACAGAACACAAAATACAACTATTATCCCAAATATAGACCCAATCAATCTACACGTAATCAATGCCAGAAACACAGACAGGATCGGTCTATACACACCACTGAGACACCAACATCTGGTCCCAGGGTTGTGGCTCTAAAACTCACACATGCACCCCTATGTGCTGTAGACAAAACTATAGATTTATCCAATCATGAATTCCATACCCCACTCTATTCTCCTGAAAGGAGTAGGAATACACCAAGGGAAATTAGTACATCAAACATTTCAAATAAGTGCCACTCTGCTTTGTTCAGTGAAGACATCATGGCTAGAGTTGAGCGAACCCAAACTGTAAAGTTCGGGTTCGTACCGAACTTTAGGGTTTTCAGCACCCGAATCCGAACATTTACGTAAAAGTTCGGGTTCGGAGTTCGGCGATTTTTGTGGCAAGTACAGGCGCTAGTCAATTGGGTGGCCGACAGTGGATCCAGCACGTTCACATTATCTCCCACCCAGTCTTCTGCAGAAAGCGCACAGGTGGTGCCTGAAACCCATGCCCATCAGTCTGTCACATCAGCCCCGTGAATATCGGGGAACCAGTCTCTTATGCTGTTTGAAGACTGTGCTGGCAGGGTTTCCCAAGGGCATCCACCTAGCCCTTCCCCAGGGGTGGAAGACATAGAATGCACTGACGCACAACCACTTATGTTTCCTGATGAGGACATGGGAATACCATCTCAGCACGTCTCTGATGATGACGAAACACAGGTGCCAACTGCTGTGTCTTTCTGCAGTGTGCAGACCGAAAAGGAGGTCAGGGAGGAAGTCTGGGTGGAAGACGATGCAGGGGACGATGAGGTCCTAGACCCCACATGGAATGAAGGTCGTGCCACTGACAGAGTTCGGAGGAAGAGGCAGTGGTGAGACCGAGCCAACAGCGTAGCAAAAGTGGGAGCAGGGTGCAAAAGCAGAGCAGTCGTCGCCAAAACTGTTTGCCTGCTACTGGCCACCGTCACCAGGGACCGAGCACACCAAAGCCAGCTTTAAGGAGTTCCCTGGCATGGCACTTCTTCACACAATGTGCTGACGACATGACCTGAGTGGTTTTCACGCTGTGCCATCAGAGCCTGAAGCAAGGCATTAACATTCTGAACCTTAGCACAACCTGCATGACCAGGCATCTACATGCGAGACACGGTCTGCAGTGGAGTAAGCATCTTCAAAACCAAGAAATGGATCAGTCCCCTCCTGCTCCCTCTTCTGCTGCTGCCTCGGCCTCTTCCTCTGCCTCTGAAGGAACGTTGGCACCTGCCGCCCAGCAAACAGAGGATGTGCCACCAACAACACCACCTCCGTCACCAAGCATCTCCACCATGTCACACGGAAGCGTTCAGCTCTCCATCTCACAAACCTTTGAGAGAAAGCGTAAATTCCCACCTAGCCACCCTCGATCCCTGGCCCTGAATGCCAGCATTTCTAAACTGCTGGCCTTTGAAATGCTGTCATTCAGGCTGGTGAGACGGACAGCTTCAAACAGCTCATGTCGCTTGCTGTCCCACAGTACGTCGTTCCCAGCCGCCACTACTTCTCCAAGAGAGCCGTGCCCTCCCTGCACAACCAAGTATTGGATAAAATCAAGTGTGTATTGCGCAACGCCATCTGTGGCAAGGTCCACCTAACCACAGATACGTGGACCAGTAAGCACGGCCAGGGACGCTATATCTCCCTAACTGCACACTGGGTAAATGTAGTGGCGGCTGGGCCCCAGGCGGAGAGCTGTTTGGTGCACGTCCTTCCGCCGCCAAGGATCGCAGGGCATCATTCTTTGCCTCCTGTTGCCTCCTCTTCCTACTCGGCTTCCTCCTCCTCTTCTACCACCTCCTCATTTGGTCAGCGACAGACTTTCACCACCAACTTCAGCACAGGCAGGGGTAAACGTCAGCAGGATGTTCTGAAACTAATGTGTTTGGGGGACAGGCCCCACACCACGCAGGAGTTGTGGCAGGGTATAGAACAACAGACCGACGAGTGGTTTCGGCCAGTGAGCCTCAAGCCCGGCCTGGTGGTGTGCGATAATGGGCGAAATCTCGTTGCAGCTCTGGGACTAGCCGGTTTGACGCACATCCCTTGCCTGGAGCATGTGCTGAATTTGGTGGTGCAGAAATTCATTCACAACTACCCCGACATGTCTGAGCTGCTGCATAAAGTGCGGGCCGTCTGTGCCCGCTTCCGGCGTTCACATCCTGCCGCTGCTCGGCTGTCTGCTCTACAGCGTAACTTCGGCCTTCCTGCTCACCGCCTCATATGCGACGTGCCCACCAGGTGGAACTCCACCTTTCACATGCTGGAGAGACCGTGCGAGCAGGAGCAGGCCATAGTGGAGTTTCAGCTGCAGCACGCACGGGTGAGTCGCACTGCGGAACAGCACCACTTCACCACCAATGACTGGGCCTCCATGCGAGACCTGTGTGCCCTGTTGCGCTGTTTCGAGTACTCCTCCAACATGGCCAGTGGCGATGACGCCGTTATCAGCGTTACAATACCACTTCTATGTCTCCTTGAGAAAACACTTAGGGTGATGATGGAAGAGGATGTGGCCCAGGACGAGGAGGAGAAAGAGGGGTCATCTCTAACACTTTCAGGCCAGACTTTTAGAAGTGGCTCAGAAAGAGGATTTTTGCAACAGCAGAGGCCAGGTACAAATTTGGCCAGCCAGAGCCCACTACTGGAGGAGGAGGAGGATGGGGATGAAGCATGTTCACAGCAGGGTGGCATCCAACGCAGCTCGGTCCATCACTGGTGCGTGGCTGGGGGGATACGGAGGACGCAGACGATACGCCTCCCACAGAGGACAGCTTGGTCTTACCTCTGGGCAGCCTGGCACACATGAGCGACTACATGCTGCAGTGCCTGCGCAACGACTGCAGAGTTGCCCACATTTTAACGTGTGCTGACTACTGGGTGGCCACCCTGCTGGATCCCCGTTACAAAGACAATGTGCCGTCCTTAATTCCCTCACTGGAGCGTGATCGGAAGATGCGCGGCACACGCTGGTAGACGCGCTCCTGAGAGCATTCCCGACTGATGCCGGGGGACAAGTGGAAGCACAAGGCGAAGGCAGGGGAGGAGGAAGAGTGGGTGACAGGGGCCTAAATCTCTCAAAATCCTTTGTTGTATATTTGGGTGACATGAACCCCCTTTTGCTGTGAATGAACCCCTGCTGTGCCTGGGTGACAGGGGCCTAAATCTCTCAAAATCCTCTGTTGTGATGCTGGGTGTAACGGATCACCTGGCACCCTGACTGAGTACCTCCGTTGCTGGATGCTCCTAGCGTTTCCTGAGGTCTCCAAGCACTCTGGCAGACACCACCATCACCGAACCGAAGAAACAGATAAATCCTCTCCAAACATATGAATGCTGTAGACAGTGGAATAGGAAACCATACGAATAGGTTTACGCTCCTAGCAGTCAAACTGGAACAGCATACCATAACTCCTCCCCCCAAGAATGAGACGACACTTCACTTTGAGGGTTAAAACAGGAACTGACTGTACTTCAAGTACAGCCTCTTTTATTCACAAAAAACAAACACAGTACTGCCCACAGGGTTTTGAAATCCAACCAATCAATATCTTACAACACACACAATGCAAGTACAGCAACCAATCGTTCACGCCCCTAGGAGACCAGAAGGGAGACTGCGACACAGAACAGATACAACACATCCCCACAATGCATCATGGTTTCCTCCTCTCTGCCCTAGAGACAACCAAGGAGTAATCCAATTATCTCTCAGGACCAAGGGAAATCGCCAATACACATGTGGAGACAACAGGACAGACATCACCATTTAAACACACAATGGGACAATGGCACAATGGGACAATGGAACACACCCAGCATTTTCCTCCCCTCTGTCTATCCACCCAACTGTCTCCCAAGCTGACAAGTTACACAAACATATATACCAGGCATGTCCAAACTGCCGCCCGCTAGCTGTTGCAAAACTACAACTCCCAGCATGCCCTGATAGCTGTAAGCTATCCAGGCATGCTGGGAGTTGTAGTTTTGCAACAGCTGGAGGGCCGCAGTTTGGACATGCCTGATATATACGCTTGGTTCTTTAAAGTGGTATAACCATATGCCCTAACATCATACGTACAGGAATTACCGTATAGTGGCTGGGTTTGCCACAGGGCCATAATCCCGAGGCAAGAGGCTTTTAAACAGGCCTCTCCAAAACCCAGTGGCGAGGTTGGTTTTGCCACACTGGGTGACAAGAATTTACTTTTGCTGTGAATGAACCCCTGCTGTGCCTGGGTGACAGGGGCCTAAATCTCTCAAAATCCTCTGTTCTATTGCTGGGTGACATGAACCCCCTTTTGCCGTGAATGAACCCCTGCTCTGCATTGCTGACAGGGAACTAAATTTAGTGAAAACATCTGTTACTGATCGGAAGATGCGCGACTACAAGCGCACGCTGATTATAGCATTCCCACCTGACAGCGGGGGCACAGTGGAAGCACAAGGCGAAGGCAGAGGAGGAGGAAGAGGTCGCCAACGCAGCTGGGGCACCACCAGCACCTGAGAAGGCAGGGTTAGCATGGCCAAAATGTGGAAAAGCTTTGTCAGCCTTGGAGGTGCTGACCTGCCCTGCAGCCAGTGTATAGTGTGAATGTGTGTTTAGCACGGCAGAGAGCATTATCACAGGCCGCAGCCAATGTGGACAAGCTTACGCTTATTAAAATGAACCAGGCATGGATCCCACAGGACTTGTCCGTACCTTGTGCAGAATAGACATTTTTTCCAGCCTCAACCATCCATTCTTGTACTCAAGTGCACTTATTCTTTGTTTTATTTTGTTATATGGCCTAATATTTGGGGGGATACCCCAATTTAAAAATAAAAAAATAACACAAACCAGTGTTGGCTACCTATTCCTCCTTCACTGCCGCTTCCACCTACACCGCCACATCCACCCATCCACCGCCTCCTCAACCTCCTACTCCTAGATCCAGATTGTTATTTTTAATTTTTCTGTATTTTATGTTATTTTAAGTCATTTCCCTATCCACATTTGTTTGCAGAACAGTTGTCATGCTCTTAAGCACATTTTGATGCCTTTTGCAGCCCTCTTGCCCTTTCCAGGACTATTTTAGAGCGGGTGCCCATTGACTTCAATAGGGTTCGGGGTCAAGTTCGGGTCCCGAACCCGACCTTTTTTTTCAAGTTCAGCTGAACATGCCGAGCCCGAACATCCAGGTGTCCGCTCAACTCTAATCATGGCCAATTGCGCCCCCCCTTAATTTACCAGCCACACAATTTTCAATACATTCAACATCACCCACAGAATCTACAATAACCTCCCCGGTTCCATCCGAAACATCTATACTGGAAGCAGATTCACTCATTGCTACACACAATTCGCCGATCCACAATCAAGGCCCCCGAGATAAAGATGACCAGCTCCAACGGATCTTCTATAACATACAGGGACAAAAAGAGTACCTGAATATGGAGGATACGAATATGGCCATGAACAACACGGAACACTATCCTATCGTAGGTGCATCAACTTCTATTTCTTTTTTTAACCCTTCCTCCACTGATACACCCCACTGCAATATATCCAATCATGAACGGTCCAAGTACCAGAACCATCACAAACTACTTCCATCCATTAGGACGAAAACCGGCTGTAGAGACGGTCGAAACCAAATCAAAAACACAAAGAAAACAATAAAGACAAATGGGATGGACCTCAATAAAGCTTGCAGTTCAGGCATTTATAATCTGTCTTCTCATCAACTCACCAAGAATGAAATTTCTGTTCTTAAAAAAAGCTTTTCATTTTGTCCCACAGTAAAAATCAGCGAGTTCGATCTTTTCTTGGATTTGAACAAATTTATCAAAAAACTGACAATAAAGAGACATTTTAAGATCCTAGAACAATCAGAGAAAGATATACAAAAAATGCAAATGGTGGATAAGGACCAACATCCAGAAACGAGCCTCCATCAAACCACCCTCTAACTTTTACCCTATACATCACAAAGGGAATTTTATAGATACATTTTATGCCATTGTAGCTGATGAATTCCATAAAATAAACACAGAGCCGACTAAAAAACATAATGTAAAATTTTATGAAAAGTCAGCTCTAAAAAATCTCCAAGAGAATAAAGACATAGTCATCCGTAGTGCAGATAAGGGAGGTGTTATAGTTATACAAAACAAAGAAGACTATATTAGAGAGGCTTTGAGAATTTTATCGGATACAGACTACTACATTCCTCTTATAGACGATCCCTCAAAACAAGATCTTGAGGAGTTCCAGCTATTAATGAAATCAGCAGAATCTCTTTTAGATAAAAAAAAAGAAATGGAATATATAAAGGTCGTAGTATCCACTTTGGCCACTTTTTACCATCTCCCGAAGCTACATAAGGATCTGGAGAACCCGCCGGGAAGACCTATTATATCAGGAGTATGCTCTCTGACCAGCAACTTATCACACTACATAGATTTATTTCTACAGAAACATGTAGTGAATTTGAAATCATACATCAAGGATTCTACATCCCTGATAAAAGAATTAAAAGATATAGAGTGGGACGATTCGCATAATTGACGTATCATCTCTTTAATATTTCACACAAATTGGGAGTAAAATGTGTAACAGATTATTTGGACCAAGATCAGTCTATGCTCACACAACAAAAACTGTTTATCATTGAAGGCATTAATTTTATTTTGACACATAATGCCTTCTTCTTCCAAGATCGGGTATACAAACAGATATGGGGTACCGCGATGGGTACGCACTTTGCGCCGAGTTTTGCTAACCTGTTTTTGGGGAGGAGACCCAGATCTACCAAAGTGACTATTGGTCTGATAACATCATTTTTTTCAAACGATATATAGATGACCTTATTTTCATCTGGAAAGGGGAAATTACCAGTATGGAACAATTTATAGTACACCTGGACAATAACTAATGGGGAATGTCTTTCACATGGAACCATCATAGCACTAGAACCGAATACTTAGATCTGGAGATTTTTGTACAAAACAAGGAAATAATGACTCTGACTTTCTTTAAGAAAGTCGATAGCAATAGCTATCTGAACTTCAGAAGTACCCATTATAAGAAATGGAAGAGCAATATTCCATTTAACCAATTTCAAAGAATCAGACGGAACTGTACCCTAGAAAAGGATTTTGAATACCAGAGTGAAATCCTTTCAGAAAGATTCAAGGAAAAGGGATATCCCAATCAGATTGTGACCAAGGCAAAGCAACGAGCATCAGAACTGACACAAGCAGACTGCTTATTGCCTAAGCCAGAGGAAGTAAATACTACCTATCATATGAATTTTATTACTAATTACAATCAAGATCACAATTGAATAAAATCTATCCTAAACAAAAATTGGCATCTTCTGAAGAAAGACCCAGTTTTGAACCAGATTATTCCAAGCGCTTCTCGTCTGACATACAGACGTCAGAGGTTTTTAGCCATCAATCATGATAGGGAGTCATGGGTGATAATGGTAGTCTATGCATCAATTTAAGAATTCACCACCCTTTACACCACTTGATGAATCCCATTATAGTGAATGGGAACTTTACAGGCTCTGGAAATGTCCAACTATGTCAAATCTGGTAATTTTGGTAGTCTGCTCCTCTGCCGGAAAAGAACAACGGTATACAAGAATGCAGATAAGGACATACCCTTAAAGTTATATAATCGATTTAAAGAGGACCTGTCACCACTCCTGACATGCCTATTTTAATAGTTACATGCAGTAAAGGGTACAGAGGGGTGGTAACCAGTCGGGGTGTGTACCTGCAAGACTCATTCTATCCAATCAGTGCTGCCATTTTCAGACTGTGCAGGGACACACTTCCAACAGGTTACCACCCCTCTGTACCCTTACTGCCGACTGCTAACAATTCATTCATAACTTCTAGTAGAAATATGAAAAGGAATGGAACATAGAGCCATAAGAATAGATGTTACATCGGGTATGCATGAAGCTAATAAAACAGGCATGTCAGGAGAGGAGACAGGTCCCCTTTAAGAAGTGAAGATTTAATTTTAAGGTCCATTAAGGCAAAGTTAGACATTTATATAATGCATTTGGAAAGTCTTCAGACCCTATAACTTTTTTAACATTTTGTTATGTTGTGACCTTTTGCCAAAGTAAAAAAAATTAAGCTTTCCCCCATACCCCATAATAAAGAGGAAAAAAACAAACAAACAGAATTTTAGAAATGTTAGCAAATTTATTAAAAATTGAAAAACTAAAATTTCACATGGCTATGTGTAAGTATTTGCTATGACATTTGACATTTAGCTCTGGGGGCCTTCCATTTCTCTTGATAATCTTTGAGATGTTTCTACACCTTGTGGAGTCAACCTGTGGTCAATTTATTTGATTTGGACATGATTTATAAAGACACACCCCTGTCTTTATAAGGTCTTACAGTTGACATTGCATATCAGAGTGAAAACCAAGCCATAAGGAGGAAATAACTGCCTATAGAGCTTAGAGTCAGGATTGTGTAAATGCACAGATCTGTAGAAAGTAAAAAAAAAAAAAAATATGCTGCAATGAAAGTTGCCAAGAGCACAGTCGCCTCCATAATTCTTAAATGGAACAAATTTGTAACAACCAGGACTCTTTCTAGAGCTGGCCACCCCACCAAACTAAGTAATGGGAAGGGCCTTGGTAAGAGAGGTCACCAGTAAGCCTAAACGATCTTGTGTGTAGGTGGGAGAAACTTATAAAAGGTCTGGCCTCAATTCCAAGCGTCATGTTTGGAGGAAACCAGGCACTGCCCAATAACATCCCTACAATGTAGGATGGTGTTGGCACCATCATGCTGTGGCGGTGTTTTTCAACGGCTGGGGCAGGGAGACTGGTCAGAATTGAGGGACAGCTGAATGGAACAAAGTACAGAGATATTCTTAATGAAAACCTGATCCAGTGTACTCTGGACCTCAGACAGAGCCAAAAGTTTACCTTCCAACAAGTGCAGTGAGGTTTGCTGTGTGAAGCTACAGTACAGTAAAGTCCAGGAGACAGATAAGTGCATAATTTAGAAAATTCTGTGATAATTGTGTTATTGTCTGTTTGTTTGTCAGGGGTGTGATTAAAGTTTTTTGCAAAGGGTGCAACAAAAGTACCTGGTGTCAGGGGCGTACATAAAAATCATTGGGCCCCATAGTAAGAAACTGAATTGGGCCCCCCTAACTCCACCCACTACCCACCCCTGGACCATTCCACATCTAAACTCCTTGCTGCTGATGCTTAGGGCTAATTCACACGACCACATGAATGGGTCCATAACCACATGCGGAGTCGGACCCATTTACTTCAATGGGGCCGCAAAAGATGGGGCCATGTGCTGTTCGCATCTATTGTTTCTGTTCTACAGCCCTGCAAAAAAGATAGAACATGTCCTATTCTTGTCCGCAATTGTGGACAAGAATAGGCATTTTCTATATAGTGCCGGCCCTGTGCATTCCACAAAATGCAGTACGCACATGGCCTGTATCTGTGTTCTGCGGATCCGCAATTTGAGGACTGTAAAACAAGGCATGGTCATGTGAATACACCCTTAGTGTGCACCAGCCCCCCCCCCCCCTTCATGGTGCCTGAGTTGGGATGGGCACACTCTATATGACCAATTCAACAGCAAGTAGAGTTCATGGGGGGGGGGGGGCTGGAGCACACTGTCCTGAGTCCTCTATATAGTAATGACCCTACAGAACAGTGTCCTCCCAACCCCACAGGAACTCTGCTTGCTGCTGCTCTCTGTCTTCCCCGCATTACCTTTTTTTAAACAGAGTTACTGGCACTCACTGCTGTGCTGACTGTGGTCATTGGCACACCACAGGGGCAAGTGTTCCTGCCTACTGAGCCAGCGGCAGTGATGCTGGGGCAGGGCTGTTGGAGTCCATTCTCTTCTCCAGTCCGGTGGTTGCAGGGGAGCACCCAGGAATTTTGTCTAGGGGGGGTCCGAAAGGCAAAAAAATGTGGCATGTGTAGTGTGCTGCGCTAATTCAATTTTTCAAAGCCCCCTTTATATTTAAAACTGCAGGGACGGGGGGTGTAGCGTGTTGCGCTGATTCTTTTACTTGGCGATTCTAAAAGCTCTGCAGGAAAAGAACAATGCGGCGCCGCCCATTATTAAAAGCCCCTCCTACATATAATAGGCCACTCCCAACAAACACTGTACAGCTGACATTCTATAGTTGCGGCCTGTCTCTACACATCATACGGAGAGAGGGGGAGGCCTGTCCTGGCTGCACTGCCTGCTTCACATTATATAATAAACAGCAGGCTACAGCCAGGAAGCTCCTCCGCTCTCCTTCCTCCCCAGATCCTGCTCAAGGCCTGTGGTTCCCCCCACCATCTGCCACCCGCCCGTAGTCTGCTGCCCCCCTTTTATCGTCCTCACCCAGCTATGAATCCTCCTTCTGCAGATGGCAGGGGGAGGAGCCGGAGCATCTCCTCTCCTACATAGCACCTCATACCTCTTACATCCAGTGATGTCACCTTTGTTGTAGACGTTCTCTTTCTTTATCTTCTCCATTCAGACCAGACCGCCATGATGATTTTTCTGCCATCTCCCATCTCTGCAGAGATTGACAAACAGACATTAGTTTCCCACATTTCCATCATCTTCACATCTTCTGAACACCCTTTCCTGCCACCCCCAATACTATACTGCAGAAACAGTCCCCCTGGAAATACTACTACCACACAGATAGTGCCCCAATACTGTGCCCGCTGTGCCCCCAATACTATACTGCAGAAACAGTCCCCCTGGAAATACTGCTACCACACAGATAGTGCCCCCTTCAACAATTATTGGCACACAGTGCTCTAAAAAAATAACTGCGCCCAGACACTAATAGTATAAAGATAATGTCCCCCAAAAATGATTGTACCCCCGCTTAGTACCCGCTGTTGAGCTAATGTCCCCATAATGTATGCCAGTATAAAATACCCCTATATAGTGCCCCAGTAAATGCCCTCATAGTGCTCCTCTCCCCCTCCCCATAGTGTCGCCCATAATATGCCAGTAAAAAATGCCCCTTCTAAGTGCCATCATATGCCCCAATAGTGCTCCTTTCCCCATAGTGCCTACCATAATGTGCCAGTAAAAAAATGCCCCCTTAGTGCCACCAGATGCAATAATGCCCCCATAATGTGCCAAAAAGAATAAAGGACCCTTTAGAGCCCCCACTTCCCCTTAGTGCCCCCAAATAATGCCCCTAAAGTGCCACCAGATGCCCCATAGTGCCATTCTCCCCTATAGTGCTCCCCATAATGTGTAAAAAAAAAGCCCCTTTAGAGCCCCCATAGTGCTCCTCTCCCCCATGGTGCCCCCCAAATAATGCCCCCATAGTGCCGTTCTCCCCTTTAGTGCCCCCATAGTGCCGTTCTCCCCTTTACTGCCCCCCATAGTGCCGTTCTCCCCTTTACTGCCCCCCATAGTGCCGTTCTCCCCTTTACTGCCCCCCTAGTGCCGTTCTCCCCTTTACTGCCCCCCATAGTGCCGTTCTCCTCTTTACTGCCCCCCATAGTGCCGTTGTCCCCTTTAGTGCCCCCCATAGTGCCGTTCTCCCCTTTAGTGCCCCCATAGTGCTGTTCTCCCCTTTACTGCCCCCCATAGTGCCGTTCTCCCCTTTACTGCCCCCCATAGTGCCGTTCTCCCCTTTAGTGCCCCCATAGTGCAGGTCTCCCCTTTAGTGCCCCCATAGTGCAGTTCTCCCCTTTAGTGCCCCCATAGTGCAGTTCTCCCCTTTTTTTGTGCCCCCATAGTGCAGTTCTCCCCTTTTTTTGTGCCCCCATAGTGCAGTTCTCCCCTTTTTTGTGCCCCCATAGTGCAGTTCTCCCCTTTTTTTGTGCCCCCATAGTGCAGTTCTCCCCTTTTTTTGTGCCCCCATAGTGCAGTTCTCCCCTTTTTTTGTGCCCCCATAATGCAGTTCTCCCCTTTTTTGTGCCCCCATAATGCAGTTCTCCCCTTTTTTGTGCCCCCATAGTGCAGTTCTCCCCTTTTTTGTGCCCCCATAGTGCAGTTCTCCCCTTTTTTGTGCCCCCATAGTGCAGTTCTCCCCTTTTTTTGTGCCCCCATAGTGCAGTTCTCCCCTTTTTTTGTGCCCCCATAGTGCAGTTCTCCTCTTTTTTTGTGCCCCCATAGTGCCAGCTCCCCCCCTTAAAAAAATAAATAATAATACACCGATACTTACCAGCAGCGATGCGGTGCAGCCTCTTCCGGCCCGTGTCCCTGCTGTGTGCTGCCCGGCTCAGGCGGCGCGATGATGACATCATCGCGCCGCCAGAGCCGGCCTCTGATAGGCTGCAGGCATTAGTGCCTGCGGCCTATCAGAAGAACAGGGGAGGGACACACCTCTCCCTCCCCTGCTGCAGCACAGATATGGAGATGAGCGCTTCCGCAGCTGCAATTACATCCAGGGCCGCGCCGCCTGTGGTGATCGGCGGTGCGGCCCTGAAGGATTAAAAAAATATATATTTGCCTGGTTGTTCTAGGGGGAATCCAGACCCGCTGGACCCCCCCTGTAGGTGCGCCACTGGGTGGTTGGCTGACTGAGGAAGGAAGAGCGCGGTATACAACTGCCGCCCGCGGACACCATTGTTTGCTTGATTCTAGCAAGTCCCCCAATTACAATGGTAAGGGGTTTAAATTTAGATTCATATTTATTCTGTGCTTCATGGACAATGCTACTAAGTAAGTGCCCTTTTTAATGTATGTGTGATTTGAACAGCCGTTAGAAGGTGAATACATTTGCACTTAGTGCAACCATGTTGCATAGTTAAAGGACCAGATTTTGGATCTAAATGTGTAGCTTGCGACACGCAGAACACCTGAAAACCTGGAGCAAAGTTTAGACCTCACCGCATATCCTGGGGCCAATAAAATGAAGGTGGGTGGAGAAGGGCAAAATCAAGACTCTGAGGTCAGCAGCTGTGAAACTGTGAAGGGGTAGGGGGAAAAGTGCCAGGGAGGCTGGTTCTGAGCTGGCACATCCTAGTGAATATGCCTGTTTGGCTGATATTAGGGATGCAAGCCTAGGGCTAGCAACACTGCAGCAGGAAATTGTTCCTACCAACCAGAAGGGTGACTTCTGTAGGAAGGATGGGAAGAGGAGTGGTGGTAGAGGACAGGGTCATCTTTCGCCAAAACTGTGAATGACAAACAGTTTGTTGTCTTTTGGGTGCTTGGGTTTGGCATATTGCGCATCAAATTGCTGGGTGGGAATGACCTAGTGGTCATAGTACACATTTGTACCAATGACAAAGTCAGGGGGAGATGGAAGGTGTTTACAATTTTTTTTAGGGAACTAGGAGAGAAGATCAAGTCCAGGACCTCCAAGGTAGTGTTCTCAGAAATACTACCAGTGCCACAAGCATCACTAGAGAGACAGCAAGAGCTTAGAAAGTTAAAGGGGTTCTGCAGTTTGTTTAAAATGATGATCTATCCTCTGAATAGATCATCAGCATCTGACCAGCAGGGGTCCGATGCTGGCCTTAGCCACACCCAGGCCAGTTGATACTAGTCGTGATGTTACTGGGCCAGTGGTAAACAGTGAGAAGGCTCCTGGAGCGCCGCTGCCTTCTCAAACAGTCAGATGCTGATGATCTATCCAGAGGATAGATCATCAGTTTAAACAAACTGCAGAAGCCCTTTAAATAAGTTACCAGGGGAGGACTGGGAACTTAAAGTGGCCCTGTAAAAAAATTAAAAGTGTCTCCCATGTTGTAGGTGGGTTCAAAATGACAGAATGTGGGGCAACACTTGTAGGCAGGGCCAACACATATAGACAGGGACAAAAGAAGTAGGTTGGGCCAGCAATACTGTAGTGCAGAATAAAATACCACCCAACAGAACCAAATACCACGGTACAGGACAAAATACTGCCTCAGTAGCACCAAATACCACAGTGCAGCACAAAATACTCAGGATGGCAATACAGTTGAATTCCGGAGGGCACCTGTGGCCACTGACCGAGTGCATAACTGCCTAATGCTCCTACATTAATTAATGCTGAGAGCATCAGATCTTTATGTACTTATCTGGCAGCCATGAGGAAACCTTGAGTGGCTGCCTGGCCCACTGGGAAATTTCACACTGGGTCTATGGTTAGTCCGCCCCTTACACCTTACAGTGTCTCAGAAGATGGTGCAGGAAGAACGGGGTTTGGGTTCATGGAGAACTGAGCTGACCTCTCTGTTTGCTACAGGCTGAAGAGACGGGCTGCACCTTAATGGAAAGGGTGCAGCAGTACTGGGGGAAAGAATGTTGGCTGGAGGAGCGTTTAAACTAGGGGAGGGAGGGTGGTCATACCAATATTGGAGTAGAAATAGAGTGGGATATAGGAGGGAACAGTGACGATTTAGTGGGGGCTGGGGTAAGTGAAGAAAGTAGGGAGATGAGTAGGAATACTATGTTCAATTATTTATTTAAAAAATACAATAGTTCTTCTAGTGTTCTTAGTATGCTGGTTTGCAAATTTTTTTGCATGTGATATGGTGCTTTTGGCCTTTAGAGCAATTCCACCTGAAAAGGAAAATGATACTGCCTATTGTCACGTGTGCTCAGAACAGTTGTCCTCTCTGTATCACAACATAAGGTAGAGAATGTACACAACACACAAGAAAACTGCAATAAAGCTGCACATCCAAAATTACAAGTATTAGGTTTATTAGAGAAAAACATAGACACAAAAATTGTATACAATGAACTCAGTGCAGGAAAAAATATAACCAAGCACTGACTAACAACTCACTAAGGCTACTTTCACACTAGCGGCAAGGAACTCCGGCAGGCTGTTCCGGCGGGTGATGTGACATCAATAACTATATCGTTATACCTACAAATTGAAGAGTTGAAAAATAGTCCCAGGCTATAAAGTGAACATTGGCAAGAACTCCCCACGCGTATAGCCAGGAATACCCAGCTTCCCCAGGCTAACACATAAGGTAGAGGACATGTGCAGGCAAGGAGAACTTCCCTATATCCTTCAGTTCTTCAGGTGTCTCTAGACTTGGAGTGCAAAACTTCCTCTAGGATAACTAGCATTTGGTGATGGTGAAACCCGCAATTAAGCATTGTTGCATTTTCACAATTTTTATGGTTCAATCTCTTTTATTTTATTTTATCATTTCAATAGTATAGTATTACAATCACTTGTGTATCATGAAATGACATAATACAATATACTTCCAGGACAGGATATGTATATGCAAAGACACATTCTGGGTAGTCGGAACAAAGTAAGGTATAACATATTGCATATATATGTAAGAGAAATACTTCTATTAATCAGATATAACTATCTCTAAGCACTTTGTAAGATCCCGAGGCAATCACAACCGAGTAGGTAGAAGACACCCGTTAGGTATAACGCGTAAATCCAATCACAGTCGAGCTTTAGCAAGTACCAGAGCAAATGAT
The DNA here is from genome assembly GCF_014858855.1 of Bufo gargarizans. NCBI lineage: Eukaryota > Metazoa > Chordata > Amphibia > Anura > Bufonidae > Bufo > Bufo gargarizans. The sequence continues at coordinate 204,621,311 of NC_058081.1, read as the reverse complement.
AATAGAGGACTAGGAACTTGGATAAATTCCAGAACTGTGAGTGACAATAAGTATCACTACTAAAAGAGACAAAAAAACACAAACAGAAGAATCGGGAGGGGGGAGACAACACACAGGGGGTAGGCAGGGAGGGGTGAGATGGGGGGGGAATCCGTAGGTCAGGATGTAATCAAACAGCTCTAGCTGTGTCTGAGGGTAAAGTACCCGCAGCTACCCAAACCGAGAACGCCGTCGAAGAGCGAAATTGCTTCCAAGGATCCCAGACCTTGAAAAAGGACTGAGAAGCGTTGCGATCCACAGCGCATTTTCACAATTTTTAGACAGTTTTAAAAGTTCAAGTATTGTCTAAGCCTTTATCCTGGAACAATTATCTCATCATTTATGGATTAAAGTTTAAAGTTAATAGCAATAATGGCCACTTATTGACTACATAAGATTCAATAATAGTGTGTTATCAGGCTGTATGCACACCTAGATCCTCCCATCTTCCTTCACTTGACTTGGTCAGTTATGTAAGCAAGACTTACGCATAAACACCACAGTACCTCAAAGGTGGAATTTCTAGTGAGGTCTTGCCAAAAAAGCAGAAGACAAACAATTAAAGGGAGCCTGTCACCAAAATATGACGTTATACACCACTTACATGGCTCTCTAGCACACCTATCCACGATTCAAATAGTGCCTTTGTAATTTACTTCTGACTTTCACCAGCAGGAAAAACTATGTTTAATCCATATGTAAGTGAGGACTTGCAAGTGCCCAGGGGCGGCGTTCAGTGTGTAGGAGCACAGGCTGCTCTGCCTTCTTTTTACATTACTCCCCCCCAGCCTCTTCCTTGGCCAGCCCTGCAAGTCCATTGCATCATCCACAGGACTGGCCGATATCCTGCGCATGCGTACCAGTTACTAGGGGGCGGACCAGAAGCAAACAGGAGCACTGATGGCCGGCGGTGCACTGCACATGTGTGGGATATCGGCCGGTCCTGTTAATGACGCAAAGGACTTGCAGGGCGGGCCAAGGAAGAGGCTGGGGAGTGGTGTATAGTGGTGTATAACGCCATATTTTGGTGACATACTCCCTTTAATTCTCACAGAATATGGAGCTGCCCATAATCTATTATTCAGTAAGTAAATTAATTCAGACCAAGTATACTTTTAGTGATTTTTCAAAGGAACAAGGTAAAACCCTGAAAGCAGAAACACAGAACTAGAAGAACTCAAGAGCTATCCTCTAAAAGAAGGATACTGGAGGGGAAAGAATTCTATGGAGAAGAAAGAGAAGAAGAAGAACAGAAAGGGAAGGAAGGTATAAAAGGCAGAAGCTCACTTGCTTATGTAACTTATGGTAGGCCACTGTGCAGGAAAGGATGGGTGTAGGGCAGGCTCTCCAAGGACCATAGGTTTTCGAGAGCTTTGAGCATGTATTACTCAGGAAACTAGTGTGTTTCCGTATAACTAGGAAGCCACCTGGGCAGACCTTGGCGTCTAAAATACGACACAGGGTTCTTTAAAATAAATGGATAAATGGCGGCAAAGGAGACAAAAGTCTGGTGGTAGAACTAGGGGGATTCTAAATTGTCATTGGAGGAGGGCTATTGAAGTAATGAAGTAAAAGGTGAACTGGAAGGTAAATGTAAAGAAATAAATCTTAAGGTATCCAGGAAGGTCTTAAAGGCATTTTCCAGAGGAAAGGCCCACATAGCCCATCAGTGGCCTTAGTGGTGACCCGCCTGAGCCAGTGATTGGTTGGGTGGGCCTTCCCTACTGTTTCTGGCCTAATGAGCAAGGGCAGGAAGCGCAGAGCAACATAGACTGAAGCAGTGGTGGAGAGTGTCATTGGTCTGTATGAGCTCTCTTACTATGTGACATTCTGCCTTAGTTTTATGCTGTTTATGCTTTCTCATTGGACTGATATGTAACAGCACAAGTTAAGCTGTATTACTACCTCTGTGTTGTCCTATTGGAATAATTGTGATTACTACCTTTAGCCCTCTGTGTGGGATGCTTGCTGTCATAATCTTATATCTTTTATTTGATATGTTGTGCCAATAAACTTTTACATATTTCCTGCATTGTTTGAGGCACTGGGGTTATATTAATAACATAGCAACAAATGAAAACATACAAACCGGATTCCAAAAAAGTTGGGACACTATACAAATTGTGAATAAAAACTGAATGCAATGATGTGGAGATGGCAAATGTCAATATTTTATTTGTAATAGAACATAGATGACAGATGAAACGTTTAATCCGAGTGAATGTATCATTTTAAAGGAACAATACGTTGATTCAAATTTTCACGGAGTCAACAAATCCCCAAAAAGTTGGGACAAGTAGCAATAAGAGGCTGGAAAAAGTAAATTTGAGCATAACGAAGAGCTGGAAGACCAATTAACACTAATTAGGTCAATTGCCAACATGATTGGGTATAAAAAGAGCTTCTCAGAGTGGCAGTGTCTCTCAATATCAGAAAGGTGTTACCCAGCGAAAAATTGCAAAGACTTTGCATCTATCATCATCAACTGTGCATAACATCATCCGAAGATTCAGAGAATCTGGAACAATCTCTGCGCGTAAGGGTCAAGGCCGTAAAACCATACTGGATGCCCGTGATCTCCGGGCCCTTAAACGACACTGCACCACAAACAGGAATGCTACTGTAAAGGAAATCACAGAATGGGCTCAGGAATACTTCCAGAAACCATTGTCAGTGAACACAATCCACCATGCCATCCGCCGTTGCCAGCTGAAACTACAGTGCAAAGAAGAAGCCATTTCTAAAGAAGATCCACAAGCTCAGGCGTTTTCACTGGGCCAGGGATCATTTAAAATGGAGTGTGGCAAAATGGAAGACTGTTCTGTGGTCAGACGAGTCACGATTCGAAGTTCTTTTTGGAAATCTGGGACGCCATGTCATCCGGACCAAAGAGGACAAGGACAACCCAAGTTGTTATCAACGCTCAGTTCAGAAGCCTGCATCTCTGATGGTATGGGGTTGCATGAGTGCGTGTGGCATGGGCAGCTTGCATGTCTGGAATGGCACCATCAATGCAGAAAAATATATTCAGGTTCTAGAACAACATATGCTCCCATCCAGACGTCATCTCTTTCAGGGAAGACCCTGCATTTTTCAACAAGATAATGCCAGACCACATTCTGCATCAATCACAACATCATGGCTGCGTAGGAGAAGGATGCGGGTACTGAAATGGCCAGTCTGCAGTCCAGATCTTTCACCTATAGAGAACATTTGGCGCATCATAAAGAGGAAGGTGCAACAAAGAAGGCCGAAGACGATTGAACAGTTAGAGGCCTGTATTAGACAAGAATGGGAGAGCATTCCTATTTCTAAACTTGAGAAACTGGTCTCCTCGGTCCCCAGACGTCTGTTGAGTGTTGTAAGAAGAAGGGGAGATGCCACACAGTGGTGAAAATGGCCTTGTCCCAACTTTTGGGGGATTTGTTGACACCATGAAATTCTGATTCAACATATTTTTCCCTTAAAATGGTACATTTTCTCAGTTTAAACTTTTGTTCCGTGATTTATGTTCTATTCTGAATAGAATATTAGAAGTTGGCACCTCCACATCATTGCATTCAGTTTTTATTCACGATTTGTATAGTGTCCCAACTTTTTGGGAATCCGGTTTGTATATTTAGTACTAGGTGTGCTTTTACACTGAAATTTTCAGGGTCCTTTGGAAGTATGTATAGCAAGGATTTACTGATCTATACCTTTGACAGATGACTCTGTATAGGTATACTGTCAGAAACCATTCTAATACTCACCTCTCCCTAATAGAAGGATGCTGTGTGATATAGAACATTGAAAAAGGAGTAATCAGCTCATCACTCCCAGTCATTAAACGTCAATCTTATGACACAATGTCAGAAAGACGCTGAACCAGAAAGCCTAGTTCATAAAAGTCCATCGATCAGTACTGGTAAAACTCTGGCATCCACATCAAAGAAGTGAAATAAAACCAGTCCTTAATTGAAAAAACAAACAAAACACATGATCTTTAAAAACAGCATGCAAACTGCTAACGTGTTTCTGGCCTAAGAGTATACCTTACTCATAGCCGAGCTATATTTCCAGGGCCACACTGAGGCCAGAAACACGTAAGTGGTTTGCATGCTGTTTTTTAAGATGTATATATCTTGGTTTTAACATTTTTTTTTTCAATAAAAGATGCTGATGGCCTGTTCCTGATTAATTCTGTGTGGTTCTCTCTCGATTCCTCAGCCTCATCCAGCTGTAACAGCAAAGAAATGGTTAACTCTCCCTGGTTCTAATCTCTTTTCTAATGTTATACAAGAACTGCTATATCTACCCAGAGAGTGCCCTCGTACAGTTGCTTGAGGCTCAGCATACAGCTCACAGTGTGTCCCTGAATGGGTCTGTTCAGCCTCCTGATTATATGGACCCTGCCTTAAGAGCCCTTGTTCCAAGTTTTTTCCTAATTTGTTCCGTAGTCAAGTCTGTTACTAATCTAGTTCTTCTTGGTATTTGTAGTACTACCTGACTACTGCTTATTCCTGAATACGTTCCTGTCTTGATCCCAGGTTACTACTTTTGGTTGCTGAGCTGCCCTCTATGTTCTATGTCTCTATTTTTTCACTTGTATTCCTGTACCGTGATCAATTTCCTGTGCTCTGACCACATACCTATTCCTGGATGCTGCTTCTAGCATATCCTGGTCCCAAGGCTGGTCTGTATCTGGTCACTCTTGGGGCTGTCTGAGGCCTCCTGGTTTGTTCCTGTACCTGTGCTCCTGGTTTGAGCTCCAGGTCCCTTCCTGGTGTCCATGCTTGTTGTTTCAGCTCCTGGTCATGTTTGTGCTCCTGGTCTATTCCTGGTGTCCATGCTCGTTGTTTCAGCTCCTGGTCTATTCCTGGTGTCCAAGTTCTTGATTATGTGTAACATCTGGTCTTATGCTTGTACTGTCCTCACTGCTGTGTCCAGCTGCTGATCAGGAACTATTCTGGGCTCACCAACATGGGAACCCACCTGCAGTTTAGTCCACATTTCCATAAGGAGGTTAAATACACCCCAGTCTAGTCACAGTCAAAATGGTATAAGGATTCATGCTTACATCTTGCAATGTTACTTTATGTTGAAAACCTTTCTGTTGAACACCCCAACTATTGGTCTGATCGGACAGAAATTGGTCAGATAATCTGTTGGTGTAAATGCACCCTAAATGATCATTTGTGGGCAGTAGACTGTGCTGTCTAAACAACGATCTGCTGCACAGAAACAATAAATCTGTATGGGGACGAGTGCTCTAGCAGTCACTTCTCCTCGTAGAGAGGAGATGATTGCTGCCTGCAATGAAGCTTTCAACTCCTGTAATCTGCAGGCAATAATTATCAGGAACAGACAGTTCATTCTCGATAATCGCCTGCTGTGGGTCCATAAGGCGTTAAGAGATATAGCTGTGTCTACTATATTGCATATAAAGACACAGACACATCTGCTTATCTCCTCACAAAAAGACAGGAGTGCACTCTAGAAAGGAACTGTAAGGAAAGACAGACGGGATCTAATCTACGACTGTACCACGGACAGTGAGAAGAGTGGACTGTGAAGAAAGATCCCCATGTAAGTAAAACTTGGACTGTATTCATGTGTGTCTATGGACGTGTCCAATGGTTATAGGAAGAGAACAATAGGGAAATGTTTACCAGGAAATTTGTGTAATATACTTTAGAAAAATGGTGCACATGACTTTCACCCTGTTTATGAGAGGCTTACAGCATTGTTAACCTTGTTCTGTGGTATATACAGTATATTGGAAGGATTTATCATTGTATGTATGACAGGAGTAAGGTGTGGCATGCATTATGTAGTATGCACCATTTGGTTTCCCATTACTGTCATTCTTATGATGGCATTGATATGTATCAGTGTAGGTTTCCATTGAACTAAAACACAGAATGGAGACAATGTGTCCATAAGTAAATTGATGAATTTGTTATTTATAACTATATTAAATTAATTTACTTAAACTTTGAGAACCCCTTTATCTTGGTTTCAATAGGCTACTTTCACACTAGTGTTTTTGCTGGATCCGGCAGGGTTCAGTAAAAACGCTTCCATTACTGGTAATACAACCGTCTGCATCCGTTATGAACGGATCCGGATGTATTATCTTTAACATACCCAAGACAGATCCGTCATGAACTCCATTGAAAGTCAATGGAGGATAGATCCGTTTTCTATTGTGGCAGATTGTGGCAGAGAAAACTGATCTGTCCCCATTGACTTGCATTGTGGGTCATGACGGACCCGTTTTTCTCTGCATCCCAGGATGGAAAGCAAACGACAGCATTCTGCGGTTTGCTCTCCGGTATGGGAACGCAACTAAACGGAACGAAATGCATTTTGGAGCATTCCGTTCTGTTCGGTTTTGTCCCCATTGACAATGAATGGGGACAAAACTGAAGCGTTTTTTTCCGGTACTCAGATCCTATGATGGAACTCAATACCGGAAAAGTAAAACGCTAGTGTGAAAGTAGCCTTAATGAGTGTGGCTATGGACGTTTCCAATGGTTACAGGAAGAGAACAATAGGGAAATGTTTACCAGGAAATTTGTGTAATATACTTTAGAAAAATGGTGCACATGACTTTCACCCTGTTTATGAGAGGCTTGCAGCATTGTTAACCTTGTTCTGTGGTGTATACAGTATATTTAAAGGATTTATCATTGTATGTATGACAGGAGTAAGGTGCGGCATGCATTATGTAGTAATGCACCATTTGGTTTCCCATTACTGTCATTCTTATGATGGCATTGATATGTATCAGTGTAGGTTTACATTGAACTAGAACACAGAATGGAGACAAAGTATCCATAAGTAAATTGATGAATTTGTTATTTTTAACTATGTTAAATTAATTTACTTAAACTTTCAGAACCCCTTTATCTTGGTTTCCATAGGTGTTATGCTACCAAGCATTATACTTGCCTAAGGGCTCATGCACGCGGCTGTGTTTTGCGGTCTGCATATCGCAGATTCGTAAAACATGGATTCGAGTGCATGCCATCATATTTTTTTTTACTCCTGCAGAAATGACCTATCTTTGGCCACAAAACAGACAAGAATATGACATGTTATATTTTTTGGCGGAGCCACGGAATGGACATACAGATGTGGTCTTTTGCGGTTGAGATGAATGGGTCTAAAACATGATCAGATGCGGACCAAAACTACAGTCATGTGCATAAGTCCTAAAACTCATTCAAAGGTGCAGCTAATTTTGTGATTTATTCATTTTTATTTTCCTTATCATTCCAAAGCTCATGTGTTTTAGTCTGTATAGTTTTATGGTACTTTGCTGTTGGTTTTTATTATTTTGCTGGGAAGAGCTCTATGGTATGCATACATTTATTTACTATTTGCATTACACAGGAAGAAAGCTATTCAAGCTGTTATTGTTTCTATAGTCAAATACAGTATAGTCAGAGACCACCTATTTGTTTATTTAAAGGGGTTTTCCAGGACTTCCTGAGGATAGGACATCACTATTTATTAGTAGGGTGGTGACAGCAGCCTTTGCCTCGTCCTGTGACATCACATCCATCGGTCACATGGCTTCTGTGCAGTTCAGTCTCATTCAAGTAAACAGGGTTGATCTGCTATACTAGGCACAGCTGCTATACAATATTTGTCGCTGTGCTTGCTATAGTATACAGAGGCCAGAGTGCTTGTGTGAGGAATACCACATCTCGTGCACGCTTGACGTCACCTACGTCGAGCTCACGAGATGCAGTATGGTCACTTGTTACCAAAGCGTGACGTTACGCCTTCCAGAAGAGCAGGTAAGGTCAGCGTGGTACAGTTTACACAGACATCTCCTGTCCACGCGGGCACAGAGAGACAACAAGCTGAGAGAGACTTTTCACTGCCACAGTGAAAACAGCGCTGTCTCAGCCCGGGTATCTGCCACCAGCTTCTCGTTTGATATAAGCCCGGTCCGCTAACGGGATTATATAGGGTGAGAAACCAACTCACGGTAGCTTATAACAAGACCAAAACACGGAAGTGGGGATTCGTGATCGAGATACAAGACAGCACAAGATTAAAATATATATTTAATCGCCTTAAGGGCACACTAGATGAGACAATATACACAGAGAATATACAGTGGTCTGAGGTTACAGATACAGGTGATATAGGTAGAACAGGGTTAAGCAGAACAATAAGTCAGTTTACCAAATATATGAGTCCTTTGGGTAGTAATGAGTTCTTAGCTATATTCACGTCGGAAGCAGTGATGTCAGCCGGTTGCAGGTCCCTCCAAACACATTGCACGATGTGACCCCCTTTCAGAGAAAGCTGCTGCCCGCTGGCTTGCATGGGCTTATGACCTGTAGCCGGCCGCTACCCTCCCCGCCTATGGGTAGGGTCCACCCCTCCTTCTCTGGTGCTGGGAGCAAATGACCCATAAAACCCCTTAGGGCTCATAGCCTCAGACCAAAATGTCGCAGGAAGATGGTTCCGGGCCCAATTAATCCTCCTGGGTTCCGGCTACAACTAAAGTCCAAACATGGTACAGTTAGTTGGTATCAGTGGGGAGATATGGATATCTCCCTTCCGTGGCATCCCATCCTCAAACAAAAACCATGGGCACGTTCATCGTGGCTACCAGTACACAAATATGTATCCGGTATGCGCCTGCGATGGCCGGGCGATTCATAATTCCTTATGAACTGTAGGTGCCAACATGTCTGGGAGGTATCATTGATCCTGGCAAGGGCTGATACCTCCTGCTGGGGGATTTCCTGCAGGATCTGTGCTGTCTGACTGGAGGTGTGAAATGTAACCAAATGTGGCCTGCTAGGAGTTTCCTGCTATCTGGCTGCGGCTTTGAAGCAGGGCCCCCCTGTGGACCATGATTTCCTCTGCCATCTTTCAGCAAATGGTGGGTGTGAGTACATGGCTGACAGTAAATATTAATCCATATTCCTCACACTAAGTGATGTGGCCCATTTTTATGCAGAGGCCAGAGCACTTGTCTGAGTGACGTGGCCCCTTCAATTAGCTGATTGGCATGGGCTGAGTGCCCCCCCCCCCCCCCCATTCACAGACACAAGATATTTATGACCTATCCTGATCTATAATTCTCTGAAAATCACCTTTAATTCTAATAGTCAAAGTGGTTGGTAAATGGTTCTTCCCACCTTAGAAAGTGATCACATATCACTAGGATATCGAAGAAAAAAACACAATGTAACAGCACAAATAACGTACAATAATGCCATAGTCATAGAAAATATTCTGGTGCTAATGCTACGCTTATTTTGTAAATTTGAGATTCTTGGCAAATACATTTTGTACAAAATTATTTGGGCCTGTCTGCCGGCGTCAAGGCAATCTCTATAAGACGGGAACCTAACACTAAATACTACCTTTTATGTGCCATACTGGACACCATAAAATTCAGGGAGTGCAGGTGCCACATGCATGCTCGGTCCACTCTGCCTTTGACCATTTTTGGTGCCATAATTGCCTCCATTAAATCCAGGGAATGCAGGTACCAACATTCATGCCAAGCCTACTCTATACCTCTCCTGGTGCCAGATGGCTTTCAATGAATGCAGGGAGAGCAGGCTACTTACACTAATTAAAATCACCCTGTGGGGCAGACAGGCTGGTCGGGGGTGCAAGACTAATGGTACTTTCACACTAGCATTTTTCTTTTCCGGTATTGCGTTCCATTACAGGGTCTCAATACCGGAAAAAAATGATCAGTTTTATCCTAATGCAGTCTGAATGGAGAGCAATCCGTTCAGTATGCATCAGGATGCATCAGTTCAGTCCCTCTTACGTTTTTTGGCCAGAGAAAATACCGCAGCATGCTGCAGTTTTCTCTCCGGCCAAAAATCCTGAACACTTGCCGGAATGCTGGATCCGGCATTAATTTCCATTGAAATAATGCCGGAACCGGTACTAAGTGTTCTGGAAAACTGAATCCCGTTTCCCGATCTGCGCATGCGCAGACCTTTAAAAACTGAGAAAAAAATAAATACTGGATCCGTTTTTACGGATGACAACCGGAAAGACGGATCCGGTATTGCAATGCATTTGTCAGACGGATCCGCATCCAGATCCGTCTCACAAATGCATCCGTTTACGTCCGGATTGCCGTACGGCGACGGAACTGCCTGTTGAAATCCTCTGCCGCAAGTGTGAAAGTACCCTAACAGGAGTCAACCACACCTCCAGCCTAGTACAACTGCAGCAAAAAAAAAGGGGGGTCAGTCAGCACATCCCAATGTGCAGGTACACGCCACCATGGCTAGAAACACAAAGACAAAAACACAATGCAACAGCACTCTGCAAACCAAACGCCACCATTATAGAAAATATTCTGGCGCTAGGATATGTTATCCCTTTCTGATCAGTGAATGTCTGACTACTGGGATCCCCAGCTCTTCAGATCTATGTCCATTCAAAGTTTCCCCTGCACAGTAACACCCATGACCTCCAGATGTGCAGTCACCTGCAGGACATTCAATCACTTTCTGATCAGTGGTGGTACGACTGATGGGACCCCTGAGATTCCGGGATTGTAGAGGTCACAGTGCGGTTTTAGCTTTATGTCCCCTTCAAACTTTTTGCTGCCCATTGATGCTCCCGGCCACTCGCTGCACATAGAACTGCAGCACAAATCCAAGCAAGTATAGCAGCATCAGGTTGTGTTCACGGAGTGCAGCTTCTCATGCATTCGTCTTTAGCCAAAAGCAATAATAGGAGTTGTTTCATTTCTGTCTTCATGCAGTTCCTCTCTCTAGTTTCCACACCTAGCTTTCCAACATGGCATATTAATTTCTGTTATAATAGAAACATCTGTCGTCACTTCAATAAAGATCACTATGATTTCACACAGCGGTAAGGCAGTTGGAATAAACCACTGTGTAACCCCACCCTTTATCAGATCCTTAGTTTACACATCCAAAGATATTTGAGCCCAATATTGACACGCCCCAGTGATACACTGTATCATACTATCAGGATTCATAAGATATACTGTATATGAATTGACTTCTTTTAATATTAGTGCTACCAGAAGTCGCAAGAAGGCTTGTACTAGTGCCATAGACGACTGTGCAGGCAATTTTACGCTTTACAAAAAGTTTCATACGTATTTCTCTTTCTTTGTTCCGGGGCACTGTATCAGCACAGCCTGCAAATTCTGTTCAGTTCCTTCTGCTGGCACCATTAATCCTAGAGCGGACGGCAGGAACCGACCAGGCTTCACGGACTGCGCCGATGCAACACTTCAGATCACAGGAGCCTGGCACTGACCAATGTGCCGAAGACATGCTTTTATTATTACTAAAGTAGAAAAAACTAAATAAGAGTTACATGCTAGTTATGCCACATAATGAACTTAACTCCTTCTACCCCAAGCCAGTTTTCACCTTCCTGCCTAGGAAAATCTAAGCCATTCTAAGATAGTTTTCTCGTGACACATTGTACTTCCAAATTTCTATTTCTCTGCTTTTAAAACAGAAAGTGATACCTCATAAAATAATTATTACTTAACATTCCCCATATGTCTAATTTATGTTTGCATCATTTTGTAAATTTATTTTATTTTTTAGGGGCGTTAGAAGGCTTCAAATTTTAGAAGCAATTCTAAAAAAAATTAAGAAAATTTCCAAAACCCACTTTTTAAGGACCAGTTCAGGTCTGAAGTCACTTTGTGGGGCCTACATAATAGAAACCCTCCATAAATGACCCCATTGTAGAAACTACACCCCTCAAGTTACTCAAAACAGATTTTACTAACTTTGTTAACCCTTTAGGTGTTCCACAATAATTAAAGGAAAATGGAGATGAAATTTCTAAATTTCACTTTTTGGGCAGATTTTCCAATTTAATCCATTTTTTTCTTTAACACAGCCAAACAAAACTCAACATTTATTACCCTGATTCTGAGGTTTACAGAAACACCCCACATGTGGTCGTAAACTGAAGTAAGGGCGCACGGCAGGGCGCAGAAGGAAAGGACTGCCGCATGGTTTTTGGAAGGCAGATTTTGCTGAACTGGTTTTTAGATGCCATGTCTCATTTGAAGCCTCCCTGATGCACCCCTACAGTAGAAACTCCCAAAAGTGACCCCATTTTGAAAACTAGGGGATAAGGTGCCAGTTTTATTGGTACTATTTTGGGGTACATATGATTTTTAATCTCTCTATATTATGTTTTTTGTGAGGTAAGGTAGCCAAAAAAAGGCTGTTTTGGCACTGATTTTATTTTTTATAACGTTCATCTGACAGGTTACATCATGCGCTATTTTTATAGAGCAGGTTGTTATGGACGCGGTGATATCAAATATGTCTACTTTCTTTGTTTTTTGTTTCAGTTTTACATAATAAAGCATTTTTGAAAAAAAAATAATTTTTTGTGTCTCCATTTTCTGAACGCCATATATTTTTTTTCTTCTGCCAATTGTTTTGTGCTCATTTTTTGCAGGAAGAGTTGACGTTTTTATTGGTACTTATTTTGGGTACATATGATTTTTTGATCATTCATTATTACACTTTATGAGGCAAGGTGACCCAAAAAATTGGTTGTTTTGGCACAGTTTCTATTTATTTACTTTTACAGCATTCACCTGAGGGGTTAGGTCATGTAACATTTTTATAGAGCAGGTTTTACCATACGTGGCAATACCTAATATGTATACTTTTTCTTATTTATTTAAGTTTTACACAATAATAGCATTTTTTAAACAAAAAAAATTATGTTTTAGTGTCTCCATAGTTTTTCTTTTTTTTTTACCGATTGTCTTAGGAAGATGCCAATTTTTTGCGGGATGAGATGTCAGTTTGATTGGTTGCACTTTAAATGATGTTTGGGGGCAAAAAATTGCTTTTTTGGCACTGTTTTTACTTAATTTTTTTACGGTGTTCACCTGAGTTAGGTTAGGCTACTTTCACACTTGCGCTTGATCGGATCCGTTCTGAACGGATCCGATCATATTAATGCAGACGGAGGCTCCGTTCAGTACGGATCCGTCTGCATTAATAACTTAGAAAAATTTCTAAGTGCGAAAGTAGCCTGAGCGGATCCGTTCAGACTTTCAATGTAAAGTCAATGGGGGACGGATCCGCTTGAAGATTGAGCCATATGGTGTCATCTTCAAGCGGATCCGTTCCCATTGACTTACATTGTAAGTCTGGACGGATCCGTACGCCTCCGCACGGCCAGGCGGACAGCTGAACGCTTCAAGCAGCGTTCAGCTGTCCGCCTGGCCGTGCGGAGGCAAGCGGAGCGGAGGCTGAACGCTGCCAGACTGATGCAGTCTGAGCGGATCCGCATCCATTCAGACTGCATAAGGGCTGGACGGAAGCGTTCTGCTCCGCTCGTGAGCTCCTTCAAACGGAGCTCACGAGCGGACAGCAGAACGCTAGTGTGAAAGTAGCCTTATGTGATATTTTTATAGAGCAGGTTGTTACGGACACGGCAATATCTAACATATCTAAAAAAAATATATTTCACTTATTTTCACTTTTTTTTTTAAAGGTTTTTATCATACGGGGTGGATCATGTGATATATGTGTGTTTTCTTTTTTTTAGATAAAATCAGGGGTAAAGGGGCATTTTTTTCTTTTTTTAATTGAAACGTTATTTTTTTTTATTAAAAGCTCTTTTTTTCACTTTTTTTTTCAACTTTATTTCTGTCCCACTCTGGGACTTTACTTTTGGGGGTCTGATCCCCTCTGCAATACATTACAATACATCTGTTTTGTAATGCATTGCCTGTTAGTGTATGACACAGAGTAATACACTAACAGGTTGCCTAGGAGACCCAGCCTGAGGCTGGATCTCCTGGGCTCCCGTAGAAGGCAGGTCCCGAAGCCGTGCAAGGCTTTGGGCAGCCTCTGCACGGCATCGGGCTGCCTTCTCACCCGCCGCAAATCCCTTCTATGTCGCGGTCAGCGCTGATCGCGGCATAGAAGGGGCTAATCCGCGGGCATCCGATGCCGGCGGATACAGCAGGGGCCCGGCTACCAGGGACTGCCGGGCCCCTGCAGTGATCAGGCGTGCACCACTCCGGTGCCCGCCCAATCACCATGACGTAATAGTACGTCAAAATGCGGGAACGCACCTGTCACCATGACGTACTATTACGTCATATGTCAATGAGGGTTAAAGTGCAAACAAACAATAGCTGGACAACTTTTCTTCCATTACCACCCCAAAATGTGCCACTAAGGCTACTTTCACACCTGCGTTAGGTGCGGATCTGTCTGGTATCTGCACAGACGGATCCGTATCTATAATGCAAACGCTTGTATCCGTTCAGAACGGATCCATTTGCATTACCATGAACAAAAAAAATTAAAGACAAATATTTGTATTTTTTTTTTTGTTCATGACAATGCAATAATGCACTGAAAGTCAATGGGAGGTGGATCCGTTTTCAATTGCACCATATTGTGTCACTGAAAACGGATCCGTCCCCATTGACTTACATTGTAAGTCAGGACGGATCCGTTTGGCTCAGTTTTGTCAGACGGACATCAAAATGCTGCAAGCAGCTTTATGGTGTCCGCCTCCAGAGCGGAATGGAGACTGATCAGCAGGGCCGCCATCAGGGGGGTACAGCCAATACCCCAGTAAGGGGCCCAGACCCTGGGGGGGCCCAGCCAGTTCAAAAAAAAATAAAAAAATCGCTAGAGGGGGGCAATTGATTATTCCTTGCTAGTGATGTCCGGTTCATGAACGAATCATTCATTTGAATCGATTCAGTTTACTGAACCGGAGGAGTCGATTCACCTGACTGAGCCGAGTGAAACAGCTCAGTCTGACCTAGTACACAATAGCAGAGCCGCTGGCAGCAGGGAGGGGAGGGGCTGGGGAGGAGTGTAATCTGATCCTAGAGTGGAAGCTGCTTCTGCCAGCCCCTCCCCTCCCCGCCCACCAACCAATCAGAGCTGAGGAAAGGTAAGCACTAGCAGCTCTGAGTCTGAGTCACTGACACAAGTACAGGGAGTCTGAGAATCAAATGAGTCACAGGTTAAAATATTTTGAAGATCCGACTGTGAGCAGCGTTTTGGTGTCCGCCTCCAGAGCGGAATGGAGGCGGAACGGAGCCAAACGGATGCATTCTGAACGGATCCTTATCCATTCTGAATGCATTGGGGCAAAACTGATCTGTTTGGGGCCGCTTGTGAGATCCCTGAAACAGATCTCACAGGCGGACCCAGAAACGGCAGTGTGAAAGTAGCCTATGCCGCATACTGAGCTAAGCTATTTCAAAGGCTCCAAATTATTTATTTTCATATTGATCCTTATGTTGTCTACTTGGCTCGGCAGCTCTATGTTGTGTGGTCTTTCCTCGGGGGTAAAATGCAAAGCTGTTTTCTGGATTATCCCAGAGGGCCAGGATCTTCCATCACTTATTGTTATTAACCCCTCCCTTGCCAGCCCACCCAGCTCTATTTAGCTTTGTGTTCTGCTTTGAAAAAAAATGTTTAGGCCATGAAGGGGTTAATTAAGTGTTGGAGGGGGTGGGGTGTGTTATTGTGCATATTGTGTTTGGGATCCATTTAACAAGTTTGACCAGTTGGGTTTGAGAGTGGTTGAGTGTCATCCACAGATCCCCCATAAAAGTGTCATCCACAGATCCCCCATAACAGTGTGTCATCCACAGATCCCCCATAACAGTGTGTCATCCACAGATCCCCCATAACAGTGTGTCATCCACAGATCCCCCATAACAGTGTCATCCACAGATCCCCATAACAGTGTTCGTCATCCACAGATTCCTTATAACAGTGTGTCATCCACAGATCCCCATAACAGTGTTCGTTATCCACAGATTCCCCCCATAACAGTGTGTCATCCACAGATTCCTCATAACAGTGTGTCATCCACAGATCCCCATAACAGTGTTCGTTATCCACAGATTCCCCCCATAACAGTGTGTCATCCACAGATCCCTCATAACAGTGTCATCCACAGATTCCCCCATAACAGTGTGTCATCCACAGATTTCCCACATAACAGTGTGTCATCCACAGATTCCCCCCATAACAGTGTGTCATCCACAGATTCCCCCATAACAGTACGTCATACACAGATTCCCCCCATAACAGTAAGTCCTCCACAGATTCCTCCCATAACAGTAAGCCATCCACAGATTCCCCCATAACAGTAAGTCCTCCACAGATTCCTCCCATAACAGTAAGTCATCCACAGATTCCCCCCATAAAAGTAAGTCATCCACAGATTCCTCCCATAACAGTACGTCATCCACAGATTCCCCCCATAACAGTGTGCCATGCACAGATTCCCCCCATAACAGTAGGTTATCCACAGATTCCCCCCATAACATTAAGTCATCCACAGATTCCCCCCATAACAGTAGGTCATCCACCGATCCCCCCATAACACTGTAACAGTAAACCTTGTGCTTTTAAGGTGTTTTTTCTTAAATGTGCCAGGGGAAGATTGCTAGGGAGATTAGAGCAGGTAGTGTAGTTAGTGTTAGTGGAGGGTCCTAAGCTATTTCAAAGGCTCCAAATTATTTATTTTCATATTGATCCTTATGTTGTCTACTTGGCTCGGCAGCTCTATGTTGTGTGGTCTTTCCTCGGGGGTAAAATGCAAAGCTGTTTTCTGGATTATCCCAGAGGGCCAGGATCTTCCATCACTTATTGTTATTAACCCCTCCCTTGCCAGCCCACCCAGCTCTATTTAGCTTTGTGTTCTGCTTTGAAAAAAAATGTTTAGGCCATGAAGGGGTTAATTAAGTGTTGGAGGGGGTGGGGTGTGTTATTGTGCATATTGTGTTTGGGATCCATTTAACAAGTTTGACCAGTTGGGTTTGAGAGTGGTTGAGTGTCATCCACAGATCCCCCATAAAAGTGTCATCCACAGATCCCCCATAACAGTGTGTCATCCACAGATCCCCCATAACAGTGTGTCATCCACAGATCCCCCATAACAGTGTGTCATCCACAGATCCCCCATAACAGTGTCATCCACAGATCCCCATAACAGTGTTCGTCATCCACAGATTCCTTATAACAGTGTGTCATCCACAGATCCCCATAACAGTGTTCGTTATCCACAGATTCCCCCCATAACAGTGTGTCATCCACAGATTCCTCATAACAGTGTGTCATCCACAGATCCCCATAACAGTGTTCGTTATCCACAGATTCCCCCCATAACAGTGTGTCATCCACAGATCCCTCATAACAGTGTCATCCACAGATTCCCCCATAACAGTGTGTCATCCACAGATTTCCCACATAACAGTGTGTCATCCACAGATTCCCCCCATAACAGTGTGTCATCCACAGATTCCCCCATAACAGTACGTCATACACAGATTCCCCCCATAACAGTAAGTCCTCCACAGATTCCTCCCATAACAGTAAGCCATCCACAGATTCCCCCATAACAGTAAGTCCTCCACAGATTCCTCCCATAACAGTAAGTCATCCACAGATTCCCCCCATAAAAGTAAGTCATCCACAGATTCCTCCCATAACAGTACGTCATCCACAGATTCCCCCCATAACAGTGTGCCATGCACAGATTCCCCCCATAACAGTAGGTTATCCACAGATTCCCCCCATAACATTAAGTCATCCACAGATTCCCCCCATAACAGTAGGTCATCCACCGATCCCCCCATAACACTGTAACAGTAAACCTTGTGCTTTTAAGGTGTTTTTTCTTAAATGTGCCAGGGGAAGATTGCTAGGGAGATTAGAGCAGGTAGTGTAGTTAGTGTTAGTGGAGGGTCCTGCTTAAGAGAGTCTACCTTGTCGTGGTAGCAGGCCTCATATTATTTGGTCAAAAATTAATTCCTTACTGAAATCGCTGATTATAATTTTTTACTGTCTTTGTAGTTGTAAAAAAATAATGAAATTGGGGGTAGGTCCTTGTGGGTGGAGGGGAGGTGGAGTCAGGACGAATTCTGAAGGGTAGGAGGGGGGGCCCAGGCCTTGAGCTGTGTAAGGGGCCCCAAAATTTCTGATGGCAGCCCTGCTGATCAGAGGCAAACTGATGCATTCTAAGCGGATCATTATCCATTCAAAATGCATTGGGGCTGAGCTGATCCGCTTTGGGCCGCTTGTGAGAGCCCTGAAACGTATCTCACAAGCGGACCCAGAAACGCCAGTGTGAAAGTAGCCTAAAATACAATTAGCCCTGTAAAAAACAAGCTCTCATACTGCTACATAGAGAGAAAAAAAAAAAGGTTTGGCGCATTAAAAAAATGGCCCATTGGCATCTTATTTGGTATTTTTTCTTGGCTGCAAATACTCCTCAAAAACGTTAAGAGGGGTAATTTTACTTTTCGGGAAAAATGTAGCGTGACCTGTGAGGGCCACTCAGATGAGAATATGTGTTGAAATGAACCATGAAAACAAAGTAGGAATCTGATTTTAAATCCAGTGACCAGTATTAAAGCAGATGGGAGGGCTAGTGTGTGATGCCAAATACATTACTGATGAAAGAGCTCATAATCCAGTAATCATTTTTCTGCCACAGCTGTCATAAGAAGATATAACACAGTTTACATGTGAGAGTAGAATTTCGGTATGAAGACAACCTCTGTGACATCACTGATTTATATCTGTACACAATCTTGCATGTTATCATACTATTGTGATATCACTGTACTGTGGCTTCATGGTGCACATGCGCCGATGTAACCTCACTGTGCATAGTATTGCACTATTGTCGCGTCAATGTGTGCAGTATTCCTATGCATTAGGAAAACCAACATAATCATAAGCTTCTCATGTTCTGATCTCGCTACTGACATGGGCTTGGTGGAGTGGGGCCGATTATATGTTTTGCTATGGGGCCCCATGGGTTATTGTTACTCCCCTCTATCTTTTTAAGGGAAAGCGCCACATGGAGATTGTTTTTAGATAGTGCTAGTGTTACTATTGCATCATGTATGATGAAAGAACAATCCTAAACTTGAAATTTGGAGACTATAGCACACCACATTCTTGTATCCTGCACAGTCCTGTAAAAAAAAAGTTGTTTTTTACAATGGTATTCTATGGTGAACGGATGCCACTGTATGGCATCAGTCCAAGGCATCCGTTTAAAGTATACGTTTTTTGTATACGTTAAACGGATGTGAACCCACCCTAAATCCTACCATCTCCAGTGCATGCCAATCAGTCCCCATATTCATGAGAAAAAAAAATGTCTGTAGCCCAGGAAGATCACAGCGGCAGCGCTGCACTGGAGCATGCGTTTAGGGAAGGAAGTTATTTGGAGAAGCCAAGCTTGAATAGAGGTGGGGGGTTAGACATCTATTGTCTGCCACATACAATGCTGTCTTGACATCTTTTTCTGGGAAGTCTTTATCACCTACTGACTCCAATTAGGATAATGGAATCAACACCTCTGACCCAATGCTGGGTACAATTACCAGATGTGGATTCAGTTACATATTTATTCCCAGAATTTTTGTACAGTCACTCAGAATTGAGAAAGCTCGTTGGAAGAACGAGTGAAGAGTTTTCAAGAAATCTACAGTACGTCCAGTTGCCTTGATTTCTTCTTTACAGATATAAGTTATTTTTTAGTATTTTACCAGGGCCTGGTCTAAAAGCTGCCACTCACTTAGGGCTCATACACACAACCGTATGTATTTTGCTGTCGGCAAAAAACAAATCCGCCAAAAATACGGATGACGTTTTTTGCGGAACAGAATAGCTGGCCCCTAATAGAACAGAACTATCCTTGTCCATAATGCAGACAATAATAGGACATGTTCTATGTTTTTGCGGAACGGAAATATGGACATACGGAAACGGAATGCTCACGGAGTAACTTCTATTTTTTTTTTGCGGACCCATTGAAATTAATGGTTCTGCATACAGTCCGCCAAAAAAAAAAATCAGACACGGAAAGAAAATACGTTCGTGTGCATGAGCCAGGGCAAAGATTAGCGGCTGCCTAAGTGCTAAAATGTAGAATGTAGCACACACCAAACTATACCGGCGGGAAGGGGTGGCAGCACTGGTAGTGTGTCGTATGAAGTGCGCCATGACGTGCTGCGGGCATGCACAGAATCATGCTGCTCACACACACTGGACTGTGCACCTTAGTACAGATGCCTATTTTTGAGGGGACAATGAATACAAAATGGTATTTGGGATATTCCCTAGTGGTATAGAAATGGACTCATGGTCACTAAGCCTGGAGATCTGCCACCAGTGACAGCTGACCTCTTTGTCCTCACCTCAAGCTATTAGGCCTCTTTCATACAAGCGTGACGGATTAGGTCCGGATGCGTTCAGGGTGCGTTCAGTTAAACTCACATTATTTTGCAAGCAAGTTCAGTCAGTTTTGTCTGCAATTGCATTCAGTTGTTCAGTTTTTTCTGCGCAGGTGCAATACATTTTTCACGTCACGCATTGCACCCGCGCTGAAAACTCGCCCATGTGAAAGGGGCCTTATACTACCAAATCCCAGACCAGACCTTATTACACTTACCAGTCTTCTCATTCTGTCTGCTTTACAAGCCGAAAGCCATATGTCCCCCACCCCCCAAAGAAAAAATATATTGCAGAAAATATAGATACAGGACAACTTTTAGAACAGATAATAGGCTTAGCTACAGTGTCTCAGCAGTAGGCTGTCCCTGGATATAACCTGTATCTATAAATGCATCAGCCCTTCCAAAAATAATTTGCCCCATCATAAACATTAAAAGATATATATGATAGTGTACCTCTGAATAATACAGATGTATACTTAACACCACTTTACAAAGACCAACTAATATCTCCATAACATGACTATTTATAACTACCACAAATACAACCAATAATGTCACTATACAGTGACTATACAGTATAACACAATTAAATCAATGTAGTTCTTTTTCCCTCCATCTGACCCAAACCAACATGATGACTTCTCCAGGTCATGACTTGTCTCAGCAGAGTTTGCCGCTCAGAAGTCTTTAGCTCTTTGCTTTACCAGCACCTACACCACCTGCTACACAAACTTCCCCATCCTAATGCCTCCAATGTCCTACTACTGCAAAAATACTGACATATACATAGTTTCCCCCAAAATAAAAGTGGCAAATAGATAGTACCGACACATTAATAGTGCCCTCCTTTGTGCAGCACACAGCAATAGCACCCACTTAGTGCACCCAAAGAGTAATAGTGCCTACCTTTATCCCCAAACAGCCCCATTGGCACAGGCAGGGGATCCATAGGAACTAACATGCGGCAGCTTCTGCTCATTCAGGAGAACAGAAGCTGCAAGACAATGCATCTGGTTCCCCCGATCCTCACCGGGGGGAGCAGGAGCACATCCGAAAGCTTCTGGGTTTTTGCTCCCTCAGATGCCGTGGTCACGTTTGACCATGGCATCTGAGGGGTTAAAAGTCTGCCGATTGAAGACATTAGTCCTGGGTGCCTGCTGTTTAAAACAGCAGGCACCCAGCAGCTATGGCGGCAGTTTGCAAGCAGGCGCCATCTTTAAAGTCTCGGCCAATGCCGTACATATACAGCGCTGTTTGGGAAGGGGTTAAAGGACATGTGACATCAGAAAATGACCTAATGTCATATTTTATGTTTCTGTATTTAAAAAAATATATATTTAAAAAATTATCCTGAAATCTTGAAGTTTTCACTGATTGCTGAGCCTCATAATAGGAAATCCTATACTGTAGGGATCACTTCTCAGTTATCATTTCATTATCATCACAGACAAGATTACAATGAAAGGTAACACCTCTCTATAGATAACACAGAATCCACATCTGCACAGGTCACAGAGCATGCCTAGAAAACTCTCCCATAGAAGTCAATAAGACACCAGTCTACAGGGTTCTATGGTCCATGTGGCTGCTGCAAAATATCTCTGAATGGAGCTGAGGCAAGATGGCTGCCTCTATTATCATGTAGAGAGAACAGAATAAAAAATCTACAATCAGAAAATAAGAACAGATTAGATAAAAGAATATCAGTATCTGTTTTTAATTTGTAGAACAAATCTAAGTAAATATCCTGTAAAATAAGCTGGTGATATAGATAATTGATTCTGAACAGCTGGGGTACACGCTGCAGGTTGAGGGGGTGCGCAGGACTGCTCTAACCGCCAGCAATGTTTCATTGCTGGTCGGTAGGACTTCTTGATAGTCAACGGTCTCCCTGCCCTGCCGTTTACTCCAGCACAGGTGGCATGATGACATCATCATCATTGTACTGCCTGAGCTGGGATGCAAGCAGCTCAGGACGCGTTCTCCACCACATTGCTGACAGCGGCATGGAGGTTAGTTGGGTTAGTTAGCTGTTGGACCAGCTAAGGAGGATACATTATTATAACTGGGGAAACACTATGGGGACATAGGTGCTACTGGGAGCACTATAGGAGGGCATTGTTTTGCTGGCATACATTATAAGGGGGCAATAGTGCTACTGGGGTAAATTTAAATGGGGCATTTTTTTCTAAGGGCACACATTATAAGGGGGCACTAGAAGGAAGCATTTATTTCTACTGGCACACATTAGAGACTTTATTACTATTGAAAGCACTCAAGATAGGCATTATTACCTCTGAAGTATACTATGGGGGGGTTTATTACTACTGGGGGCACTATGGTGGTGCCATTTTAGGGGGTATTAGTACTACAGGAGGCACTATAAGGGGATATCTTTATTACTGGAGCACACTATGGGGGCCTTAACAGAGGCATTATGGTGGGCTTTATAACTACTGAAGGGCACTGTAGGGCACTATAGGTGACATTAGTACTACTGAGGCACTATAGGTGACATTAGTACTACTGGGATTGCTATATGGGAGAATTATTACTACTTGGGGGCATTATGGTGGGCTCTTTTACTATTGGGGAACATTATTACTTCTGGGGCACAATGAGGGACATTATAACTATTGGGTGCACTGTAGGGGCACTATTACTACTAAGGGCACTCTGGGAGAGAATTTGTATTATTGGTGGGACTTTTGGGAACACTTACTGTGGGAGGAGCCCTAACACAATTATTTTTGAGGGATATTATGTTTATAGCACTATTTGCTGTGCACAATTATTTTTGAATGCACTGTGTGTCAATAATTATTGAAGGGGTACTATCTGCCTGGGACTAGTATTTTCAGGATGACTGTTTTTAGTTTCTGCAGTATAGATTTGGGGAGTACAGCGGGCACAGTATTAGGGGTGGCAGGAATGGGGTGTATGATGGAAAAGAAGGTACCTAAGATTTTTGTGTGGCAAACTCTGCAGAGAAGAGACATGGCCGAATGAAGGTCTGCTCCAAATAGAGAAGATGTGGAAAGAGAACATCTATATCAGAGGAGACACCACTGGATGTAAGAGGTATGTAGTGCTGTGCTCTTCTGTATGTTTGGTAGCACAAAAAGTAATTTAAAAAGAAATAGTCATTCATCATGAGTCCTGATGTGGTGTCGGTCATTATGACAGGAAGATTAGTTCTGCATGTTATGCTGATATTTCTATCAAATCTGAAGGAACTGCTTGGAACATAGCTTATGACAGAGGTGTGACAATGGCCCTATTTTGTTAACATTTATCACTGATTGCTTCCCTGGGGGTACTTGGTTCAAACTTCTGCTCACCAGGGAGAACTTGGTGTGAAAAGTTAGGGAACCAGAGATATAGATAATATAAGAGACAGAAGAGATATTATTCATCTGTCAGTCAGTGTCCTGTGTGATACAAAGGTGGGAGAACCCAAACCTCTGCCTGTAGAAGTGACTCCATAGTAAAGTCACCAATAACCCTTTCCTTCATTCATGTCTGTTCACATCACATTATTCAACTTGACACCCTTATGATTTTTGAGAAATCCTTGTAATATACAGAGACACTGCTGTAAAATCTAATTCTGTCTGCGGTTGCCATATAACATTTCATTTACCGTATATGTGAGCCATATAAAGACTGCTCTATAGCATATATACCAGTTACATCTAGCCTCTTACAATTGTCACGGTTTAACTCTCCCATCTTTTCTAGTAAAGAGAGTTAATCCCAACCCAGTCTGTCTGATTCGGTCCCCACCAAGGCCAGGATATCCTCAGGATAAATCTTCAATATGAGATCAGCCGGGGTCAGACTCCCAGCATCCCCGGTGATCAGCTGTTTGAGAAGGCCGCAGTACTCCCATGAGGCCTGCAGCCTACCCACAGCTTACCAAGCACAGCGCTGTACATTGTATAGTGGCTGTGCTTGGCATTGAGCCGCATCTAGGCCAGGTGGCCAATGAACGGGACATCACACGGCCTAGAAAGAGGCCTAAGCACTCATGGAGAGCTGCGGCCTATTTGTACAGCTGATCTGCTGGAGTCAGTCCCCAGCCAATCTCATATTAATGACCTATCTTGAGGATAGGACATCAATATGTAAATCCTGGAGAAACCCTTTAATACTAGATGGAAATGGAAAATAACAAGGAAAATATAAGAATCAATCAAAAATTTGAATTAAAGAGTTTTTCATAGAAATGAAATCTACATCCTATCCACAGGACAGGTGATAAATGTGCAATCACTAGGGACCCCAATGATCACTAGAACATCATACCTTCACTCCTACTTACTGCACGACCACAGTCAAAGCTTATAGAACTGATGGAGACACTTGGATGTTTCCGTCAGGCACACAGACTTTTAATAAAGCAACACAGCACATAACTGACTGCCACTCCATTAAAACTCTACAACAACGTTGGTACTCTGTCCATCAGAGGACAGTGGAGGAGAAGTTTCTGAGACTTAATAATGCTCTGCAGGGGCTGAGTGGCTATAGACCCTACAGGGAATTTTTCTGGTGGGCTGATGCCCATAGGGACACTGTCACGGACGGTGTACAGGAAACAAGACAAAGCAATATGCATATATGACTGAGTGGATCCAAAGCTAAGGAACCAAAAGGGAGACCCCTGCACAAGACCTGAGACTTTCCCTGGCTGCTCAGCCTATGCAAAGATCCCAGAGGTGGATGGTTGCATATCCACGTACCTCAACTATATAACCCCTGAACACCCTACAATAGTAAGGGGACACGACCACCGGCTCCCTACACCAGACACGGAGGGAGTCAGGGTCACCTGGGATCCAGCAAACAGAAAATAACAGATAAATGTTCAGCACTTAACTTTGTAGCAGACTGGAAAACAAGATCAGCATGCACACACACTCCAGGAAGTAGTATAAGCCGCCCAGTAATGCACCATGGGGAGGAATTTAAAGGGAAGCAATCAGTCCAACCACATGACAGTTGAGAGAGGCCAACGAGATGAGGAACTGAACAGCACAACAAAGAGAACTCAAGGAGGAGGTTCTGAAAGGCTTCTGTCAGAGCTTCTCAGCTGTCTGGTTGTGACAGCCACCCTAGCCCTCCTCACTGCCTATGGCTAGGTACATACTACTAGGGGAATAGCAGAGGTCATTATTAGAGGAAGTCCAGATAGCATGCTGAAGGTAGGGCTGGGCTGGTGTTGTGGCCCACATGTCACCTCCCAAACACCCTGCTCAATATCTATATTAAAGACAATTGGAGAAGGAGGACCGAACGTGGCAGCTATTGATGGCCACCACAGATGGACAGTTTCTGGAGAGGTATTTTGTGGAACACTGGGGTATTTGGTTCTGTGGGATGGTATTCTGAGAACCACCTTCTGTCGATTTGGACCCACCTACAACATTAGGGCCACTTTTTGTTTTTACCCAGGGCCACTTTAAGTTCCCAATCTGCCCCTGATGCTCGGTGTAGAGAAGTCTGACACTGTAGCAGCCATTTCTTCAAAATGCAAATGCAGGACTAGAATGCACCAACGGTGGCAGGACTGCTTATAAGGAAGGCACTAGGTATGAATATATTCATTGTTTACCATCCAGACTGTTTACCAGTACCAGACGAAAAAACACAACTGTTGTGTAACAACTATCACTGACAGAAAAGACAATTGTTAATTAATATGGTAATTGTGGGTAGACAGATCATCTTAAGTCTGCTCCTTTTATTAGTTATGGACTCGGCGAGGGGCGTAATACTAACTGGGAGACCCCATGGTACAACTTAGCGTCCTATTACACCTGCAGATGAAGCAGGCGGTTGTCGGGAAAGTTCTTTCCCGGCAATCACCTGCTCATTAGCGGAGGAAACCACTGCTATTACATGCAAAGATCTCCTTCACAGTTTGGGGAGGGGTAATCTCTAAGACCATCGCTTGTCCCCATACAGAATCACTGTTTACTGGCAGCAGATCATGAATACAATGCACGATCTGCCACCGACAAACGAGGAATTGTAAACCTGCTAAAAGATTCCAATTACCCGAGGTACGAGCATTTGCTCGTTCATCAGGTAATTGGCGGCAGTATTATACTGCCATATCATCGCTAACAAGTGTTCATACGAACACTTGTTAGCGATGATCTTTACGATTATCTTCACATGTAATAGGGCCTTAAGAATGAGGCTCATTCTACCATGACCATCTTCAGCAGTGAGTTCAGAAAAAGAAAAGCTATGAATATTTTGGCCTCCCAAATGTACAAGTATTATACACACATGGATGTACCAATAGAGGCATAATGCACACAGCGATAGCACAGGAATGGAGCAAACACTGATGTCACAGCACAGGAATCATGCAAACAGTGATGTGACAGTACAGGAAAAAGGCATACATTGATGTCACTGTACAATGATAATCCACACAGTGGTATCACTGTACAGGGGTAGTTCACACAGTGATGTCACAGTACAGGAAACATGTACACAGTGATGTCACTGTGGTGGGATAATCTACTCAGTGAACTCACAGCACAGGATTATACAAGTAGTGATGTCACATCGCAATAAGAATGTAGACAGTGATCTCACAGTACAGGAAAAATGTACACCCTGATATCCTAACAATAATCTACACTTAACATGTTGTCACCTGCGGGTATAATGCAGGCAGTGATGTCACAGCACAGGGAAGACGCATAAATCAATCCCGCAGAAATGGTATAATGCACACAGCAGGGTAACCGTGTGCCTCCATAGTAATGTATAGAATGGGACCTCTAATTGCACGTTATTTGTAATGTTGGGCCCCCTTAGGCCTCTTCCATACGCCCGTATCTGTGATGACATGCGTGACAAGCTGGTCACTGGTTCATCCTTGAAGATGTCTGTGAAGAATCCATGTTTGGTCCATTTCTTGCTCTCCGCGTGCTGTACGTGTTCCGCAGACACTGCTTGGCTGAAAATGAATTTCGTAGCAAGGATTCAGAAAACCATGGACCAAACGTGGATGGCATGCGTGTTGTGTCTGTGGTTTTCATGGACCCATAGACTATAATGTGCATGAGGGATTGTAATCAATGACAACAATAGAGCGTGCGTCCATGGACCAGCGGTCCTTAGAAAACCACTGATGTGTGAATATATCCACTTGGAATACATTTTGTCACAAGTGCAGTTTCTGCGCCACCTGTGCTACTCTCTGCAAAGAGGGCTTGATGAAGGTGGGGTTGGGTTTGCCACATCTATCTTCATTTTCACCTGTTTACAGGCACAAATGAAGACAGAAATCACAGCTGCCATAGATTTCACTATGGCGCACGGACAGCTGGAGGTGGGCCTGCACTTCGTCATAGAGCAGGAGCAGCACAGGAGATTTGAAAGACCGCCACCAATAAATCTTCCCTGTGTGCAGGCTCGGACTGGCCTACAGGGTTACAGGTGAATCCCCGGTGGGCCCCAGGGCAAGGTGGGCCCCTAGTCTCCCACCCACTGCACAAGTGGCACATGACACTGTAGACCCACTGCACTATATACAGTCAGGTCCATAAATATTGGGACATCGACACAATTCTAACATTTTTGGCTCTATACACCACCACAATGGATTTGAAATGAAACAAACAAGATGTGCTTTAACTGCAGACTGTCAGCTTTAGACCTCATGCACACGACCGTGCCTTTTTTTTGCGGTCCGCAAACCGCGGATCCACAAAAAACGGAAGGCGCCATGTTGCCTTCCACAATTTGCGGAACTGAACGGGCGCCGGCAATATAAATGCCTATTCTTGTCTGCAAATCGCGGACAAGAATAGGACATGTTATATATTTTTTGCGGTGCCGCGGAACGGAGCCGTCTTTTGCGGCTCTATTGAAATGAATGGGTCCGTATCCAAGCCGCCAAAACGGCGGCTCGGATGCGGACCCAAACAACGGTCGTGTGCATGAGGCCTTAATTTGAGGGTATTTACATCCAAATTAGGTGAACGGTGTAGGAATGGGAGGCACATATGCAAACTGTTGTAATTCCTACACTATTCACCTGATTTGGATGTAAATACCCTCACATTAAAGCTGACAGTCTGCAGTTAAAGCACATCTTGTATGTTTCATTTCAAATCCATTGTGGTGGTGTATAGAGCCAAAAATGTTAGACTTGTGTTGATGTCCCAATATTTATGGACCTGACTGTACATACAATGTACAGCACCTCAACCAGCCTATGTTCATATAAAAACTTGATAGATTATTAAAGAAACTCCCCAGTTTATTATTATAGACATGATCAGAGCTGAGATGACTTCTAGATATAGAGGGAAGCTAGCCAGTGTCCTCTTCTCCCCAGGAACTACCTTCTCAAAGTTACTGCAGGGCCCCCCATATTCAATCATCAGGTAATATTTGAATGTATCTTTAAGGTGGGCCCCCTAAATACATTTTATTGGTGGGCTCTAGGCACCTCAGTCCGACACTGCCTATGTGTGATTTTTATGGTCTTTTACCCTCTAAGCCCCCTTTCACACGAGAAAGTATTCCGAGCAAGTGCAATGCGTGATGCGAACGCATTGCGCCCTCACGGAATCCGGACCCATTCATTTCAATGGGTCTGTGTACATGAGCGGTGGTTTTCACGCATTACTTGTGCGTAAATTTCGCAGCATGTTCTATATTCCGCGATTTTCGTGCAACGCTAGCCCCATAGAAGTGAATGGGGCTGCGTGAAAATCACATCTGCAAGCAAGTGTGGATGCGATGCGATTTTCATGGATGGTTTGCTAAGAGACGTTGTTTGTAAACATTCAGTTTTTTATCAAGTGCGCGTAAAACACATTAAATCGCATTGCACCCGAGCGATAAAAACTGAACAACTGAACGCGATCACAAACAAAACTTAATGGACTTGCTTGCGAAATTGCGCAGTTTTCACTGAACGCATCTGCACCGAATCCGCTCACGCTCGTCTGCAAGGGGCCTAAGGGCTCATGCACATGGCTGTTGCCCATCCATTCCGTGCATTGGGGACCGTAATTTGCAGTCACCAATGCACGGCAACATCCGTATGGATTCCGCAGACGGATGCAGACCGATTCAACTTGAATGGTGTCCCTGATCTGTCCGCACCGCAAAAAATAAAACATGTATTTTAATGTGGTGCGGAGGCACGGACAAAAACCCCACGGACGCACTCCATAGTTCTGTGCCTCCGTTCCACACCGGACCTTCCGGATTGCAGACCCATTCACTTGAATGGGTCCGCATCCATGATGCAGGGTGCACACGGCCGGTGCCTGTGTATTGTGGATGCGCTGTATAAGGGCTGCAATAGGGGCATGGCCGGGCAACGTCCGTGTGCATGAGCCCTAAATCAGGGATCAGTCGCCCCCCAGCTGTTCTGAAACTACAACTCCCAGAATACTCCTTTCAATTTAATGGGGGGGGGGGGGTTACAAGAACAGCTGCGCATGCTGGGAGTTGTAGTTTGACAGCAGTTGGAGTGCAGGAGGTTGCTGATCCCTTACATCGCAGTATTCTCTATCAGGGGCAGTATCTATGGCAGCTTTTATGGAGCAGACCCTGAAATCCTGAGCCTTTGCCCAGTCACTGTCCTAGCCCCTGGGTTCCTGCAGACGTATCTGTCCTGGGAGGTCTGGGACCTGAGATAAAGGTGCCCTGAAGAAGGCAGAAGCCGGTGAGACACTAATAACAATGCGTCCTCTGGGTGGAGACATCTCCTGGAGACAGAAGCTGAGGGAGAAAGGGGGCAGGGATTCTGCAAGTCTGCAAATTCCCGGCTATCAGCAGGTTAAACACTCCGATCCTCTTTGACTGCAGATAGTGCTCAGCTCAGCAACCAAGGGCACAAGCTGCCTGGTACTTAGCCCTGCCGCAGCCCCACAGGATGTCTCTGTGAGTACCTGGCAGAACTTCTCCACCTCCTGCTGGCCATGGACGGCTACAGGTATGAGGGGGGTGCCCAGCAAGGACTCTTTGACTACAGGCTCATTGTGGGGGATGTGAGAGAGCCCCCAATGTCCCCTTCTCAGACTTCACAAAGAAGACCTATGCTAAATGGTTTCTCCCCTGTACACAGTGGGCACCTTCATGGGCATGAGACAGCGGCTCAGCGGTACAGTGCCACTCGACTTCAGGCTGGTTTTGAACCTGAAAGGTAAGGGCATCACCTCTTTCTGGTTGCAGTTCTTCTTTCTCTGGACTTGATGCTCCAGAGTTTTCCTGCAGCACTTTCAGGAACTGGGATAGGTTCACTAGGACTGGCACTGAAGGGTTAAGTTGGCTCTGATAAAAGTTTGAGCTTTTTACTTTCTACCTTTTTATTCTTTTGCTCAGCAAAGGCTTCACGCATCCAGATGCCCCCGTGTACAACTCCATCACAGTGATGGAAAGGAAGCACTGGGAGATTACTGGTAAATCCTGCTACATCGTTTCCATATGGAGACATCACAATATTGCCCTGGGATCTAACCTGATCACATTAATGTAAATATCAAATTCATGTAGACAGCTCCTAGCTGCTCTCATCCTCCAAACTGCCAGCCACAAGGACAGGACTCCGCATACAGTTTTGGAAGCCAAAATCAGGAGTGGGTGAAAAAAGGAGAGAAAGTATAAAGGCAGATAAAACCCTATTTTCTCATTTTGGCTTCCAAAACTGCACACAGAAACCTGACCCTGTGGCCGTACCCTAAAAAAGCAGCAACCAGTGTAAGGGCTCATCCACAGGACCGATAAGTATTTTGCGGTTCACAAAAAATACTGATGACATCCGTGTGAATTCCGTATTTTGAGGAACGGAACAGCTGGCCCCTAATAGAACAGTACTATCCTTGTCCGAATGTTTCAGCATACGGTCCACAAAAAAAAACAGGTTGGACACGGAAAGAAAATCTGTTCGCGTGCATGAGCCCTAAGGCTGAGTTCACACATTAGTCATTTGATCAGTTTCCAAGTGCAGATCTTTCCCTTATGCTCCTGGTTTTGGGCTCACAATCACTGATGGAAATAACTGATCAAATAACTAGCGTGTGAACTCTGTCTTACTGGTGTATATATGAAAACTGGAATCCAAAAGCTATATTATTATTATTATTATTATTTTCTGCACTTATATAGCGCCACTATATTCCGCAGCGCTTTACAGACATTAGCAACCAACTGTCCCCAATGGGGCTCACACTCTAAGGTGTATATATTATGTCTCAGGCATAGTACTGCTAAGAGGGCATCATACACTTATCAGTTCTTCAAATTGTTGATAGACTTTAAAAGGATACTGATTTACAATCTCTGCATAAATGAAATCTAAGCAGTGAAAATAATGTGGAGACAACTTGCTGAACAGAAGCAAATGGGTCAGAGGTCCACAACCTGTAAACTCTAGCTGTTGTCAAACTACCATAATGTGATGAGATTTATCAATCATGCCAAGAATCGGCTAGACGCGCAGCGGTTTTCTTCTGGCCGATTCTCTCTGCATGTTTGCCGGGTTGCAGCCAGATTTCTGCCGGTCCCCACTATGGTGAATGTGGTTGAAAAGAATTCCCGCAGCGCCTGGCAGGCTAGAACAGCCCGGTGGATCTGCATAACGCAGATGTGAAGCAGGCTTTAGTTCCCCATAGCAGCAAATCAGATTGAGCCTTTCATCTTCCAAAGAAGCTCTGAAAAATAAAAGATGGAATCTGATTGGTTGCTATGAGCATCTAAGCCAGCTTTCCTCTGCACCAGTTTTGATAAATCTTGCCCCATGTGCCTTCAGGTT
Organism: Bufo gargarizans; assembly: GCF_014858855.1. Classification (NCBI taxonomy): domain Eukaryota; kingdom Metazoa; phylum Chordata; class Amphibia; order Anura; family Bufonidae; genus Bufo; species Bufo gargarizans. The sequence continues at coordinate 204,589,221 of NC_058081.1, read as the reverse complement.
GGAAGTTGTAATTACAGAAGATCTGGCATGACACAAACTGATGACCACAGGCAAATGTTTAATAGCTACATTAGGCCATGCCTAAATTTTGCAACAAAGTACCCTACAACACAAGTGAATGTGGTCTTGACAACTCCTATTTAGTAACATTTAAAATAATCTGCAGTGGATTCGAGGCATGCTCTGGCTTTTCAGATCCCCTATTTGTTGTGCTGTTCTTGCTCCACACATTTCACCCCATGCAAGGCAATAGGTGAAATGCTCAGCCAGGTCTCCATTGAAATCTGCATAAGGGTACTTTCACACAAGCGTTTTTCTTTTCCGGTATTGAGTTCCGTCACAGGGGCTCAATACCGGGAAAAAAAACTGATCCGTTTTATCCTAATGCATTCTGAATGGAAAGCATTCCGTTCAGTATGCATCAGAATGCATCAGTTCAGTCCCTCTTACGTTTTTTTGGCCGCAGAAAATACTGCAGCATGTTGCAGTTTTCTCTCCGGCCAAAAATCCTGAACACTTGCCGGAATGCCGGATCCAGAATTAATTTCCATTAAAATGCATTAATGACGGATCCGGCCCCAAGTGTTCCAGAAAAACGGATCCGGTTTTGCGGTCTGCGCATGCGCAGAACTTTTAAAAGTGAGAAAAAAATAAATACCGGTTCCGTTTTTCCAGATGACAAGAAGACGGTATTGCAATGCATTTGTGAGACGGATTCGCATCCGGATCCGTCTCACAAATGCATCCGTTTGTGTCCGGATTGCGACGGAACTGCCTGCCGGAATCCTCTGCCTCAAGTGTAAAAGTAACCTAAAAATCCACATGTAACACATACACATTTTATTGCGGCTTTCACACGTTCAGGACTTGGAATCTGCTAACATTCCTTATGCACTGCAAGTGAGCAGGGTATTTTCTACCCACTCACATGCTCCACCCTGAGGTCTTCTTCTGCCCTGAGCATGGTCATTCTTCTGGCAGATTTGCCCCACATAGATTAGCCCCATTGAATGGAGCTAATCCTCCTGCAGATTTGCTGGTACGTCCGCAGCAGGAATCTGAGTCTGATCCTGGGATTTCTGCAACGGGTGCTCTAGGAAATACACAGGCAAATCCGAGATGTATGAATTTACCCTGAGGCTAGTACCCTATAATATTTCATATGCTATGTGTGAAAACAGCTTAACAGCCATGAATTTGTACACTGCCTTTCCATTTTCGATAAGGCCTACAAAATATATTGCAAGGATCAGATTGGTTGCTATGAGTAACTTCTCCTCTTGCGTGCACATGTTTCGATATCGTTTCCCCAATATACTTTGCCTTTGAAAAGTATCATTATGAGTTGTATAACATCTGGCAAGAGACTGCTCGCACTTCATAGCATTATTCATTGGTATTTCCTGTATCAGCCCATGGTTTCACTGTCCAAGAAACAAACGTTATGTAGTATTTTGATGACACCTTATAGCTGATCATGCATTTATGTTGTATTCAGGCACTTTAGAAGAGGTTCATAGTGAGCGTAGTAAATTCATGAGTTAGAAATAGTGCCTTATAGCACTACATATTGTACAGTAGGGCAGTTTTACTAATCAAAAGCTAGAATTCTGGTCAAATTGAACAAGAATTCTAGCAGTCTTTTTCATGCACCACATGCATCTGTCATCATGATCAACCCCATTAAATCAGGATTACTGCCAGGTAGGGTTGATCTTGGTGCATTCAATGCTACCTCGCCTTCTTCAATCAGACGTTCCATTACAGAGAAAACCCAACTTGTATTAATATGCTAATGAGGAGTACAGATCATCAAGAGGCAGGCCTAGTACCTTGGAGCACTTCACCTCTTCCTCTTGCCTAGTACCTTGGAGCACTTCACCTCCTCCTCTTGCCTAGTACCTTGGAGCACTTCACCTCCTCCTCTTGCCTAGTACCTTGGAGCACTTCACCACCTCCTCTTGCCTAGTACCTTGGAGCACTTCACCTCCTCTTACCTAGTATCTTGGAGCACTTCGCCTCCTCCTCTTCCCCTTCACCACGCTCCCTCGCACAGTGATTAACAGGGACAGGCATTCTTAGGCTACTTTCGTAGTTTTATTCTGGCCGCCTCTCGGCATCTTTGCTGTGCTGCCGCCGGACTCCGTCCCGTCCCCATTATAACCTGCCAGAGCGTGTACTAGCGGCAGCACAGATTCGGCAGCCTGTTCACCCTCCAGAACAGCCAGACGGAGAAGGCTGCCGCTAGTGTGAAAGTAGCCTTACTGGTGAGATTACAATAAATTGTGATTGTAATCTTGGCAAGACATGTGCAAGATTTCAGGGCCAGGTATCTGAATAGTTAGAATGCCTGGCACTGTTAATCACTGTGGGAGGGGGCATGGTGAGGAGGAGTTGAAGGAGTGCTTAGTGCTGATAGACCTGTCCCTTGGTGCTTTGAGCACCTCATTAGCATATTAATACAAGTTAGAATTTCTCTGCAATGGAACACCCGATTGCGGAAAGCAATGTAGCATTGAGCTCACCATGATCAACCCTACCAGACAGTATACATGGTTTAATAGGGTGATCATGGTGACAGATGCTCTTTGTTTTATAAACTTCTTCTCTACTTTATCTATATGGATGAGTTCTAAGTGCAATAGCGAAATCAGCACAAACTTTTTAAAATAATGTTTTATACATATATTCATTTAAAGGGGTTGTCTCACCTCATCGTGTCCTCTTTATTATGTGTATAAATTTATGTCAAGTGATTTACTAATGTATATCTATTTACCATTATGCCTCTGTGATCCATTAGTTGACATTTTCAAACCTTTTAGACCTTGCTCATTTCTAGGGATAACGACCACCGCTGCAATGCAGTAGTAGTGGCCGCAGTAGCTTGCGTACTGTAAGTGAAGCAGCCAGCCTTTCTGTTGACCGGGAATTGCATTACAGCCCAGCACCGGCCACCTTGTATCTATAATTGCCTAAGCTCCCATACCCGGCCGCAGCTCGTTTCTCATAAAAATGAGCTCCAGGGCATATGCAATGCGTTGGAGCTGTTCGATACAAGTATTACAACAGAGAAAAAAAATAATCTGCTGAAGGTCTGCTATGTCGAGGCTGCTAATGATTCTAATACACTAGCAGCCTCGGGAGCATGCATGCCCTGCTTGCCTGTGCCGTCACTCAAAGGAAGTGGCCCTACTCCCGCCAACAAAGAAACGGTACTCACAGACGGGCAGGGAAGAGAGTAAAGCAGGAGTGAGACAACCCCTTTAATTGAATATACTGGTTAGGCTACTTTCACACTTGCGTCAGAGCATTCCGTCGCTGGAACTGCCTGCCGGATCCAGAAATCCGGACGCGAATGGATGCATTTGTCAGACGGACCCAGATGCGGATCAGTCTGACAAATGCATTAAAATACCGGATCCGTCTCTTCGGTGTCATCCGAAAAAAACGGATCCGGTACTTATTTTTTTCACAGATTTAAAGGTCCCGTCAATGCAGCAATTTTGCGGCACTAATACATTTAAATGAAAATTAATGCCGGATCCGGCATGTGTTCAGGGTTTTTGGGCGGAGAGAAAACTGAAGCATGCTGCGTTATTTTCTCCGGCCAAAAAACGTAAGAGGGACTAAACTGATGCATTCTGAACGGATTGCTCTCCATTCAGAATGCATTAGGATAAAACTAAGTTTTTTTCGGTATAGAGCCCCTGTGACGGAACTCAACACCGGAAAAGAAAAACGCTTGTGTGAAAGTACTCTTAATGCAATATTGTGTTTTTTATAGCAAGGACCCTGCTAATTTATACATATTGTATTACTGCTGCTAATATATTTTTACTTTGCATTATTTTTAATAAATAATTGATTCAATATAGTTTGGTGTCTGGTCACTGCAGGTGGGGGTATGCCTATTATATAATGATTATACCATTTTATATATCTGGAGGTTGGTTTGTCAGATAGTAGAACCCCTCTTCCTGAGCTGAAAGGGGAGAACTGCTGAACCGCTTTTTCTATACTTTTCCAGGATAACCCTTTTAATGGTGCTGTCCCGGATTTTAATATTGATGGTGATGGTCAAACATCTCGTACTCCCGTAGATCAGCTGTTACCTTGTGGCTCCGGCACCAGAAGTCTGTGTAGTTTTGGCATCAACTTCTGGTGCCGGAGTTACACAAGTGGCAGAGGTGCGTGGTGTCAGACTCGAGCCAATCTGATATTGACTGCATATCTTTAGGATAGGCCATCAGAATCAAAATCCTGGACAGCTCCCCCATCAGCTGATCACAGAGGTATGTACAGAAAAAGATTACTCTCTCATTGGTGCCACCTGTTGGAGGTGACTCCCTATTCATCTGTATCTCAATTAGAATATCACTGAAATTTATTTCAGTAATTTAATCAAAAAGTGAAACCAAGCCAAGAAATTTGATTTGTTATGAATTAATTTGTCACAAATTGCTATGAATCAGGTATATCCTGCCTTGGGGTATGGCCACATGGAGCAGATGCCTTTCATGTAATAATGAAAACCACACTGTATAGACGGTCTTCATTGTTAATGGCGATGCGGCTGTTGCTGGCATGGGTTTGGCTGGTTAGGTGGGGGCACAATATGCATATCATTGCTGTTCTGTCCTGCAATCTTCTGCAGGTGATTTGTCAGTAAACACTGGATATTAATCAGCTCTGGAAAACCCACTTCTTCAACCCCAGCAGTCTCCTGCCCTACAGGTGGGAACCCTTCTTCTGCCCTCTGCTTTTCCTCCTTTTCCACATCATCTAATATCGATGAGAATATGTAATCAGAAAATCCAGCTCCCCCCTCTCTGCATCTTGCTGACTTTTCTAGGACATGGAGACTTTGAAGGATGATGTGGAAGAAGTAAGGCCAGCAAAAGATGTGTGTGGTCATCATTAAAGACCTGCCCCCCTAAGGGGGTGCAGAATGGATGGTATTGGCACTGGAATAAATAAAGGCTTCCATGTTCTATTAATCATTTTCAGCAACACTGTCCCTAGTGCATGAACGCTTGCCAAATCTCTCCCTATGCTCAGCTCACAGGACAGTGGTGGAGAGCACGCGGGATGAGGGTTTTATCAGGCTTCGTTTAACACTAGTCATCAATATAAAAAAGCAGGGAACCCCTTTAGGTAGATTGTCTATGCATTTTACTTTGTGGGTTTTTACCCCAGTTTATGTACTGCAGAATTGTTTTCGGTGCACATTTTACTTCTTTAATAAGGTGCTTTGTGTATTTTGAGACCTGTTGGTAGCAGACGATTATACTTATTCAGACCTTTAACCAGCAGGAAAGGAGTTTCATATTTAATGGGTTATGAGACCAGCAGGTGTCTTGGATCTGTTCCCCTGTGTTTCCTTTGGCTGGTTTAATTCTATTACATGACTGCTGGTAAGAGTCATTGAGAGCAGCAGTGGGGATGTTGGCTGTTGAAAGAATGATGGCTACTTTGCACTGTTTTGGGCTAAGCCTTAATAAGAAAGTGAACATTATTACCGTATTTTTCGCCGTATAAGACGCACTTTTTCTCCCCCCAAAATGGGGGGAAAATGCCCCTGCGTCTTATACGGCGAATGCTGTCAGTTTTACATCGCAAGCTGCGATGTAAAGTGAGCGGGGACTCGGGGAGGGACTGGGAGGAGGAGCTGGGGCCGGCAATAGCGACGGGGTGGTGCAGTCACTGTACTATAGCCCCGCCGCTCCGGTATACTAATATAATATGTCATATTCAATTAATGGTTATTAAATATGCCCCTTTATGCCTAATAGTACCTTAAATCCTAAGCGCTTCAGTACAATGCAGGCCGGGCGGACGGCAGCGTAACTCCCTGATGTCACGTGCCTGTGCCGCCTACTTTATGAATGAAGCAGGCGGCGCAGGCAAGTGACGTCAGTGAGTGACGCGCCGCGCCGGCCGCCCGGCCTGCCTGTCGGCATTGTACTGAAGCGCTTAGGATTTAAGGTACTATTAGGAATAAAGAGGCATATTTAATAACTATTAATTGAATAAGACATATTATATTAGTATACTGGAGCGGCGGGGGATCTGTGGATGGCACAGTTATGGGCTGAGAGGGTCTGTGGATGACACATGTATAACAGTGCCATCCACAGATCCCCCCCTGTAACAGTGCCAGCCACAGATCCCCCTGTAACAGTGCAAGCCACAGATCCCCCCATAACAGTGTCCGTCATCCACAGATCCCCCATAACAATGTCTGTCATCCACAGATCCCCCCATAACAGTGTCCATCATCCACAGTTCCCCCATAACAGTGTCCGTCATCCACAGATCCCCCCATAACAGTGTCCGTCATCCACAGATCCCCCCATAACAGTGTACTTCATCCACAGATCCCCCCATAACAGTGTCCGTCATCCACAGAACCCCCCATAACAGTGTCCGTCATCCACAGATCCCCCCATAACAGTGTCCGTCATCCACAGATCTCCAGTAATAGTGCCATCCACAGACCACCATTAGTTCCAAACACACAGCACACCTTTTGGTTAAAAATATTTTTTTTCTTATTTTCCTCCCCAAAAACCTAGGTGTGTCTTATACGCCGGTGCGTCTTATACGGCGAAAAATACGTTAAGTGTTTCTGATAAATTCAACAAATATTTTCATTTACAGTACACCCAAAACTAAATTGCTGTTAATGATAAGTGAGACATATAAGGTTAAAAAATTTACAAAATTGGACCAATTTCATTGTTTCACTTCATAATATCTACCATAAAAAAACTTTGACCCAGATTTACAAAAGTGCCTGCTCCTACAGTGTCGCAATTTTGCCACTATTTGGGGCAACTAGGGATTCTCCAATATTTTTTAAAAGGGTGCATGGCTGAGTGGGAAGGAGACATGGCTTAGTGGGAAAAGGCATTGACTAAGATGCGACACTTGAATAATTTTAGTATAAGACGAAAGTGTCTATCACTGCACCAGATTTGGTGACTCAATTCTGGCAACAAATTTTGTCTCAAAATAAGCCAACCAGTAGTAGATATAGAGTGAGTGAGAAGTGACTATTCCTGCACCACATTTAGCATCCATCCTGAGCCCCTGTGATAAATCCGGTGCAGGTCAAGACAGCCTGTCTAAGGTTACACTGTCTACAGGTTTAGTAAATCTGCCCTTTTGAACCTTTGTGAGTATATGGACTACATTGCCAGTCAGAAATTAAAGTTTACCGCAAGTCATAGAAAACTTCAAGTTGTAGAGACATTTCTGAAGTTTGCATCTGTCGGAGGCTGCGTATAGGGACCCCCATTTTTAGCTATAATAAAGGGGTTGTAGTAGTCTTTCTTGTATGGAAGGACTTTGGAAACTGCCTGGATGAATATGAGTGCCTTGCAAGTACCTGCTCGTCTCTCCCTGTTCATAGAATAGAGGCCCGATGTACAGTTTCTGACTAGTGTTTCTTGGGCCCACCAGAGGAAATTATTTTCGGGGCTCAAGCCCTATATCATCAGTAAAGTCTAATAGGTTTTGAATTAAAAAGAACCAAGTGGCAGGAGATTATCTCCAAATTCAGCTTCAAATGTTTTTTTTTTCTCCTGGACCTTTAGGACCCACTATTACATCAGATCCTGGGCCTACCTGAAGATCCTCTGGTACTCTGGTGGACCAATCCGAGCCTGCAGATGTAAATGGCACCTGTGGTCTGCTAAGACAAATAATGAATTTCCTCCTGCTTCCCTCGATCACCCAAATTGCTTTCCTAAATTCAGAGATCCAGATAGATATTTAATAGGAAATTGCTTACATTATTTCTAATATACTAGGTGACTGAACCCAAAGGTGGTCCTACACTTTTCTTGTTTCCATATTAATAAATGAACATAATGATGATCGATTCCAACTATTTGCACAATAGTTCCAGTTTATATATTGTCAAACTGCTTTTTTTTGCCAACTTTCTAATGAAACTAGCAAGTCTTGTAATGCTGTATTCTTGTATATATTATAATTCTGCATGAGAGTTGGATGAAATGAGCTGTGATCCTGAGAAAGAACAAATCTCCTTTGTAAGCCTTCTCTATCGCTGTACTTTTCTGCTGGTCCCTAGAGAGCTCTATAACCTCTGTCTTAGCTAATGCTAAACGCTGGTCTGGAAGGGGCATTCACTTACATGGACTATATGTTACTCCTTCCAGGGTGAAAGTAAATGACAGCTCGCTCTTTATATATGAAAGACACTGTAGAGTGACTTAAATGATTATTTTTGTACTTGCAGTTTATAATTTAAAGCGGAGCAAAGGCTGGTTTTCAATGGTGGTTTTGGTCACAGAGGGCAGAAATGATAACTATTCATCCATCTATTTAAAGCTACAGCATAGTTATTACTGTATAGTTTGTATTTAAAAAGATCTATATCTAAAATTACATTGGTTTGAGGGCAGACTTGTGCTCAGTGTTCTGAAGCGGGGCAAAAATGTTGCACTCATTGCTTGTGCTCCTGGGCTTAACTAAGCATATGCTTTTTTTGCAGGACCAGTGCTCAGCATGTAGCAAATGACTTTGTACTCAGTTGCCTGACAATCATTTATGGTAGCATAATAGCAGTACCAAACAAATCCAGGGTGGACTGCAAAAAACAGAACCCTGCCTCACTTCTGTGGTTTGCACAAGATAGTGCTTGTCAGTCCACGTTCATTAAAACTGTCACACAGTAAAACTGTCTTTGTTGTCCATTGCAACCAATAAGAGTTCATTTTACAGCATCTCCTGTAATGTATAAGTAAGTCATTCTTCATTATCTGTTTTTCAGTGTACGATCATTAAACCCTTAAATGGAGTTGTCTCACTTCACCAAGTGGCATTTATCATGTAGAGAAATGTAATACAAGGCAGTTACTAATGTATTGTGATTGCCCATATTGCTTCCTTTGCCGGCAGGATACATTTTTCCATCACATATAGACTGCTCGTTTTTCATGGTTACGACCACCCTGCGGTCTTAGAGGCTATGGAAACTTTTGGGGGAATTTTTTTTATCATTGCATTTTTCTCGTTTTAAAATAAAAAAAATACCACAGTTTTTGCTCTATAGCCTTCAGTTTTAGTTTTTGGAGCTGCATCTTTGGCCCCCTGGAGCCCCCCAGTTCTACATGTTGGTCTGTGAGAGGAAGAAGTCTACAATGGCAACTATCAGATAAGTCTTTGACATTATTAATTTTGTGTATCTCTTATCAAGACGAATCCCTGTCTGTATTCCATCACAGACCACTGTGGTATTGGGGCGCTCCAGTATCTTGTTATCTACTGCATTTGTACCTTATCTTCTCTATAAGATTGATACCTATTGCCCCCTGAGAAACCCTATTCATCATAGGGGGAAACGCGTTGGGACTGCTATGGTGTATAAGATGAGGAGTGTGTATACCTTGTCTTTGGGTAGATATTGACCTTTGGTTTAGGGACTTTACTCAATGCATCAGATTATGTATAGGGCTGTACAGGGATAGGTAAGCTGAAGCACGTGGACAGAGTACTCCTACCATCAAAGGGTATCTCTGGGCTGAGCAGTTGATTGAGGGGCAATTGTAGGGGCAGGCATAGGTATCTTTGACGTGCTGTTTCTTTTGTACCCCCTATTTATTTCAATAACTGACCTTCCCTATGCAAATAGCTCTGCAATTGCCCTATTACAGCTATTTAGGTCCATTGGGGACCGGTTTTATATGATATTTATTAAAAGTTAAGTTTTATGGTTGCCCTCAGTGATATATATTCAGTTTTAGTGTATCTGCAGAACATTTCTTTCTGTTTTAAATGGAATGAGGGAGCTGCTCTGATGGCTCAGTGTGTAGCTCTTATAACAGAACTCAAGGGGTTGTCCCATTTTGCTGTTTCCACTGCGAGATTGGGACCAAGCAGTGGCCCTCAGTGGCTGGGCTTATGAAAACAGCTGAGCAGGCCAGGGCACCACCAACTCCCATTGTTGTGAATGGAACTATACAAACAACGTAGCAGAAGAAGCCGCAGATAGCTTACGTAACTCCTTGGAAACTGCGAGATAGGACAGCTCTTTCAAGCCTTATTCTCATCAGTTTGATAAGAATTTAGCTATAACGAGTGTTTTTGAGCTGTCAGGAGTTCAGACATAAGGCAATAGTCTGTGGATACACTGAAAGTAAAGACAGTACAGCAAAAACTGTTGAAACTTTTTAATAAAGACCACCTTAAAAAATTATTTTTAGCCTAAAATGGGTAAAAAGCCTTCAAAGGGCTGTACCATTATGACAACTTATGCACAAGATAAGGTATAAGTGATCAGCGAGGATCCAACCACCATTGGGTGCCTATGCCCCCCATTTGAGTGGAGTGGCAGACACATGCATTGGTTGAGACTGCCGGAGATAGCCGAATAAAAGTACTCAGCTATTCCCGGCAGCCCCGTAGTGCTGAATGACGCCGCAGCAAATATGCTCATTAACTTCAGTGGAAACTAGGTACTGCTTCTTTACCTGTGCTGACACTGCAGGGGAATTAAACAATTGTGGCCACGTTCCCCAATGGATTACAGCTGATCAGACAATTGGTGGGGATGCAGGAGTCGGACCTTAGGATGAGTCCTTTTAAAATATTTTTATTGTACATCCCACAACTGTATATGAATGAAAAAAAAATGTATATAACAGCCCTTTATATATTTCTTTAGAGACTACATAGTTGTTCACATCTTGATGGAACCTAAATGACAAAGAGTGGAAACAGATTTATATAGTGAAACCTCTCACAAATATATAGATTTAATTTAACAAATGGTCAGTTCCATCACGCACTTTGCATAGAAGACATTTTACTTGTCAAGGCCGCCTCTCTAGACGACCATTTTTAATCTAATTTTGGGTGGTCGTCTTAAGGAGGGTTCTCTGTATGTTGCTGATGTTATACTAAGGACAATTCATTATTTCTTGGTAGAGTCTGTTTCATCTCATCCTCATTCATAAAACAAGTTGACCTTTAAGATCACATACTTATACTGGTACACGTGAAACAGCTTATCAACATTTTACTACTTTTTGCCATTTAATTGATCATTTGTGCTGACTACTTATCAGTACTGCTCTCAGACGTCCTCACAGTCTTTCTTGATTCCAAGAAATTACAGCAACTATGCTTTTATTGCATACTTAAATCAAAGACACTAAAAGCAGAGAATCACTTTTGTTAAATCCTCTACAGATGGACACTAGGGAACTGCATATTCCCTAATATATTTCTGATATTAATGGTTAAAGGGGTTGTCCAGGTTCAGAGCTGAACCCGGACATACCCATAATTTCACCCAGGCAGCCCCCCTGACATGAGGATCTCGCAGGGCAAGGGCTCTTTTATTTACTATAACACACTGCCGGGTGGAAGCCCCTGCCCAGCAGTGTGTTCGGTGACGTCACCGGCTCTGATGGGCGGGATTTAGCGCTGCCCTAGTCATTTTACAGGCCAGGGCAGCACTGAAGCCAATCAGTACTGGTGACGTCATGAACTGCTCCTATGCCCTTGTCAGGGGGGCTGCCTGGGTGAAATTCTGGGTATGTCTGGGTTTAGCTCTGAACCCGGGCAACCCCTTTAAGAATCACTAAAAGAGTAAGAGTGGTGGGTCCCCATTGGTCCCCTGTGAACTGTCCGCAGTATACTGGACACCATGTCAGGTATTCTGTGTACGGCACAGCAGGCGCAGACTGATTTGAGTTAATCGACTACTATATCATACAACATGGAATACATGCAAACTATACTATGTCATTTATTTACAATTGAAACTAGAACAACCAGTGGTGTTTCAGTGAACTAGATAGATGATATGGTGAAACATTGCACTTGTCATTACATGCTTGACAGTAGTCTCGATTTTGCCAGAACAGTATGCAAAAAGAGGGGGGTTTATGCAAGCCCACCCCTAAGTGGGCATATTTTGAGCTTTTCAGATGTTTTGAAGGCATTCCCAGGCAGGTCAAGGGGTGGGGCAACTTTCATTAATGAATACTTACTATCAGGTCAACCAGGAATAAGCTAATGAGCACTGAACAAAAGTCTGTCCCTTGCCCCAAGTGTGGTTTTATTCACTTGGATTGAAATAAAGTTAAAAGGGTTTTCCGGGAGTTTATATGACCTATCCTCTGGATTCCGGGTGTCGGACTTTGCCGATCAGCTGTTTGAGAAGGTACCCGTGTTTGCAGTAGCTTCGTGGCCTTCTCTTAGCTGTTCCTAGGCCAGTGACCACATATTCATCGGTTACGTGGCCTAGGCACATAGAAGTGAATGGGGCTGAGCTGCGATAGTAAGCACAGCCCCTGTACAATGTACGGTGATGTGCTTGGTAAGCTGCAAGAAGGTAGTGGCGCTCACAGGAGTGCCTGTGCCTTCCCAAACAGCTGAATCGTGGGGGTCCTGGGTGTTGAACCCCCACAAATCAGATACTGGATAGGTCATCAGTTCTAAATTATTGGAAAATCCTTTTAAATTGCCTTTTTTTCCCCTGATGCCGGACACAGATTTTCTTTGTTGCTAGACATTGACCAAAGCCAAAGTGATTGAGCTGGGTGTCTTTCTTATTACTTATCTCTGTAAGATAATTAGCATTACCAACTACTACCAAGATATGGCAGCGCCTGATGAAGGAGCATCTCTGCTCTGAAAGCTTGCAAACACAATTTTTATGGTTAGCCAGTATATGTATCACTGTTAGGGCTCATGCACATGTCCGCATTTATTTTGCGGCCCGCAAAACACAGATCTGCAAAAAATACAGATGACGTCCATGTGCATTTTGTATTTTGCATTATGGCATCTAATAGAACAGTCCTATCTTGTCTATTATGCAGACAAAAATAGGACATGGTCTGTTTTTTTGCAGACATACGGAAACTGAACATACGGAAACTGAATGCATGCGGAGTAACTGCCGTTTTTTTTTTTTTTTTGCGGACCTGTTGAAATCAATGGTTCCGCATACGGTCTGCAAATAAAAACCAGAAGGGACATGGAAAGAAAGTAAGTTCGTGGGCATGAGCCTTTATAATACTTTTGTCATTTTTAAAGCAAAAGTATCTAACATCACAGAGCTAGATACAAAAATGATATACCGTATTTTTCGCCGTATAAGACGCACTTTTTCTTCCCCCAAAATGGGGGAGAAATGCCCCTGCGTCTTATACGGCGAATGCAGTCAGTTTTACATCGCTGGATGCGATGTAAAGCGAGCGGGGACTCGGGGAGGGACTGGGAGGAGGAGCTGGGGCCGGCAATAGCGGCGGGGCGGTGCAGTCACTGTACTAAAGGCCCGCCCCGCCGCTCCGGTGTACTAATAAAATGTCATATTCAATTAATGGTTACTAGATATGCCCCTTTATGCCTAATGGTACCTTAAATCCTAAGCGCATCCGTACAATGCAGGCCGGGCGGGCGGCAGCGTAACTCCCTGATGTCACGTGCCTGCGCCGCCTACTTTATGAATGAAGCAGGCGGCGCAGGCAAGTGACGTCAGTGAGTGACGCGCCGCGCCGGCTGCCCGGCCTGCCGGCATTGTACTAAAGCGCTTAGGATTTAAGGTACTTTTAGGAATAAAGAGGCATATTTAATAACTATTAACTGAATAAGACATATTATATTAGTATACTGGAGCGGCGGGGGATCTGTGGATGGCACAGTTATGGGCTGGGAGGGTCTGTGGATGACACATGTATAACAGTGCCATCCACAGATCCCCCCCCTGTAACAGTGCCAGCCACAGATCCCCCCATAACAGTGTGTCATCCACAGTTCCCTCATAACAGTGTCCGTCATCCACAGTTCCCCCCATAACAGTGTCCGTCATCTACAGATCCCCCCCATAACAGTGTCCGTCATCTACAGATCCCCCCATAACAGTGTAAAATATACTTAAAGGTGCATTTAGTAACATAGTACATAAGGCCGAAAAAAGACATTCATCCATCCAGTTCGGCCTGTTATCCTGAAAGTTGATCCAGAGGAAGGCAAAAAAAAAAACCCTGTGAGGTAGAAGCCAATAAAAAAATCCTTCCCGACTCCAATCAGGCAATCAGAATAACTCCCTGGATCAGCGACCCCTCTCTAGTAGCTATAGCCTGTAATATTATTACACTCCAGAAATACATCCAGGCCCCTCTTGAATTCCTCTTGATTTACTCTGCGACGACGAGCAGTTATAGGAAGGGAAACATTCCATACTGATAACTGCCTGCTCACTTTACACCCACTGATCACCTCCACTGCATGGGGACAAACAATGGCTACTGCTATAACTCATACATACATTGTTTCTAGGCAGCAGATCGCTGTTTACCCAGCACGACCATCTACTCAGAAATGATGATAGAGGTGTCCACACCAAATATCATATCACCCGATCTGCGGCACCTTTATACAGGCCGACTATTGGGAGGGAGCATTCGTACTAACGTTTGTTCCCAAAAATCGAGTGTAAATCAGCCATAAGGCTACCTCCACATCTGCAGCAGGCATTCTGGTATTCTGTTCTGACAGAGGAAACGGAATACCAAAATTGCTGTATCTGGCATAGCCGACATCGCAGGGCCCAATGGACCCCATTCACTATAATAGGGTAAGCCAGGTTTCCAGCATAAATACAGGCATTTTGCTGGAGAAATTTACTGCTGCATGCATGGAAACCCAGAGTACTCCATTATAGTGAATGAGACCAGCAGTATCTAGCAATGCCAGATATGGCAATTCCTCTACCGGAACAGAATACCAGAATACCTGCAGCAGATTTGAATGTAGCCTAATGTAGTTAGTATTGCAATTCAATATTTTTATTTGCCATTGGCAAACCCTAATTCCTACCACTTACATGTGATGATGACCTAAGTGGATGCACAGTCTGATGCTTGACTACTGGATTATAGTTTAGAATTTGTATACCACGGTCCTGCAAGTGTCATGGTAGTGTTTGGTTATTGTTTGCATAGTTATTATGCAGCTTGTAGAGACATGCAAACTTAAAAAGCAGAGGCATGTCATGCCTTTTGGTGCAAAACTAGTGTATCACAGCATATTGTTAACAATAGTAGTTGCACAGAAATAGCCATTGGTGAACATAATACTTTAAAACGGTTGGCTACCTTTTGGTGGGTTTTTGGCAACCCTCCTCCTGGGCAGACCTGCAAAGGGAAGTACTTACCTGCTCCCTGCCCCTGTGTCCCAGACTCGGCTGCCTCACTTGGGTCCCACGCTGTCATCATCCGCTTTGACATGACCAATTGACGTGACACGAGAGGAGCAAGTCACCACTGCAGCCAGCGATTGGCTGCATAGGGGACTTGCTCCACTTGTATCATGTGAAGCAAGGGGAGAGGGTAAGTATGTTTCAGTTTGCAGGCAAAGTCATACTTGAAGTCCTGTGGCTTATTTGTATATCTGATATTACATTTTTAATAGAAAGAAAATAAAATTCCTTAGGTAAGTGCCATAATAGCAGGCTATGGGACATCATGAAAAGGAATAGCATAAGGTACTCATTTAATCCAAAACGTTCTTTCTTTTTTTAAATGATACATTTTAAAAGCATCACTAGCAGATGTAAAGGAATATAATATCCAGCGCTGGTCACAGTGTAGTATAGTTTAGGAAAGCTGTGCACCATGCAAATAACTGAAGTCTTAGTAGTCATCCCAACACAACATGCATATTTCATTTTCTAACCATGCAAAAGAGTGTCTTTGGGTGTGGGGAGAGGCAGAAATTCTGCAGAGGTGGTCATAGGAGAAAGTGTAAATCCATGCTACTCCAATTACTGATAATTTTTTTATGGTATGCAGAGCCTAATAGCAAAATTTAGTATGGGATCCCCTGCAATACCCAATTTCCCAAAAGGTAACACACAATGTAAGGTGCAACACCCCAGATGTCTAATGAGTTTAAGATTTTTCTATTAAGTGCAAAACATTTTTGGCAAAAAATAAAATAAAAATTGTAATAAAAAAATTGCATCCCGCCTTACCGACTATCCAACTTCTATGTCAAAAAAAGTGGAACAGGTGCTTCATAAATGGCTCTCATTCTGAACATCATGGTGCAGATTTACCAATCCTATAGATGGTGTAACTGTCACGACCATGGTTATGGTCGGGACTCTTTGGTCGCATGCGGTTGTCAGCGGTTTTGGTCTATGTTTTCAGCCACAGGTGAGGGCTTTGGATTTGTTGCCTCATGTGTGATTGCCGCTGGCAACATAAGGTTGTTGGCAGTGGAGCGGCCTGAGCAGTTGCTACGCGCTCACTGTCACAGCATGCGGTTGCCGCTGGCAACTTATGTTTGTCTGCACTTTCCCTGTTTGGTGTGCACGGGGTTTATTTGTGTGATGTTGTTTGTACACCTCCCTTTTCAGTAGCCTTTTCCCATGCCTGGTGTAGGAAGGGTTAACTCCCTTCGGTGTGTGTGAACACTGGGTGTGTCTGTGTGGGTGTGGCTACATGGGCTATTTAGCCTCTGCTGAGAGCAGTAGTCAGAGGGGTACTTCAGCCATGGTCTGCTGGAGTCATCCTCCTACT